>NC_073692.1:356408199-356508199 GCF_029784155.1 Uranotaenia lowii
TTTTTTCTGAAGCTTGTTTTTTCGGAATATTTTTTAGACTGAATAACGGAAAACTTAAATGTTTAATTGAGTTATGTCTGAAAAAAAATTTGATTTATATTATAAGGTTTCTGAAACTAGATTTTTTTCAAAATCGGTTGAGAAACAAGAGAAATACAGCAGTTTTAAGCAAAGAGTATCAAATTGACACTCAAGGTCTGATTAGGGAGTTGTATGGGCTCTCAATATGGGAAATCAATATCTTATTATTAAAATTAAAATATTTGCCAGATATTCAATAAAACGTGAATAACAATCAAATTAAATTTTATTGTGGCTATCTCGTAAGTTTTAGAAAAAGAAATAGGCTTTTACGCCAAAGTGCCTGCTTAAAACATTCTCATCATGGGTTTTATTGGTTGTTCAATGAAAATATTCAAATTATCAATTGATGAAAAACTGCTGAAAATAGTTGTATTAAGATAAACTGAACATTTAATAAACTTTGAATATCCGAGCAAAATACCCCCAACGAATTTTGGACAAATCGCCCTCCTCTTAAGGTGTTGTTCGGTAAGATGTAAACAAAACCACGTGTTTTACTCTAGATTTTGGAGTACAGTTTCCCATGAATAGAGACCGATTATCAACTTGATACATCGATCTTCTTCTTTTTTTAGTCTTCAATCATCATTAAAATACATAATATTTGCAACTTTCGATCGGGTTTCGTCGCCAAGAGGAGCAGAAAAGTGTGATTGAAACCGACACAGTTGAAAATAAAGTAAAAAAATTCAAAATTATTCATTTTTCCATTGGAATAACAATAAAAACCACTTGTTGCCATGTGTAGATAAAATTGGAGGAAAAAAAATATTTTCACTTTTTTTCGAATTTAATAAAATAACAAATTTATTTTCACTCTGAAAATTGTGTTGTTGTCGAGTCGTTTTACAATAAAAAGTAATTTTTATGACAGAATAAGAGTAGCAAATTGAAATACGAAAAATATGTTGCAATGCATTCGTGTGCACAGCTTATTTATTTCGCAAAATCGGTCATTTCCCTTAGCAGGTGCATATTCCCCGGAATGACCCTAATGATGCAAAATTAAGATTTCAATAATTCTTTGAGGGTCCCCGATGAATTTTTATTTATTTGGATGCACCCGAATAAAGCTGCAAGCCGCTAACTTCCAATAGTGTTATATTGACACTCAAGTGCGGATTAGGATTGAAGAGCGAAAAAGTATTCGTGCTAGAAAGAAGTGAAGATTTTGAATTTTTTTGCCCGAAGAAATAATTTCAGCTGAACTTGTACTTTAGAAATCTCAGTGTGCTTGAATATCTACATAGCTTATTTTATTTGTCTTTGAATGATTTTTTTTCTAAATGCTTTCAAATTTTCGGCTTCGAATTGAAATATCTTACCCTGAATAATTTAAATCTCAATTTAATTTTCGATTCGGGATGTGGCTCATCTCTCATCAATCGGTTATTCACTGAATCTCGGTATATAAATTTTTGCGGATCGCCATAGAAGAAACATATTCCAGGTTGTCCTCAGTCATGTTGATTTTCCACAATTAATTTTACCATGACTTTAGTTCGACTTTTGGCGAATAATATGTATTGCAATTATTGAATCTATCTCGGCAAGAGAATCGTGAGTTTAAAATAAATACCTCAACCAATTGCGTCAGCTAAGAAGGATCGGATCGAATCGGGGGTCCCATAAAACAACTTAATAAACCTCGCGATGCGCTGCGCACCAAACTTATGAGTACCCGAACGATCATTACTGGAAGGGCAAATTAAAATATCTGCTAATAATCTGCTAGTCATCGTTTGTACCCGCAATTCGTTCCGAATTCAATACCAGGCTGTATGGTTTGGCTATGGAAGGCAGGCCAACCAGCAAGTACAAATAAATATCGGTATTCGGGCCAAGCCCAGCCTGGTACCGCACATTGATGGGAACCGATGATATTAAGCACCAGCTTCAATTCCAACAATTCCAAACCGAACGAATGTCCTCCCGAGATTGAGCTTAACCTTCAACGAATAACGCTGCTTGCTCTTGCTTTGGCTGACAGTCCAATGGAGCCGGGATTGAGCCAATCCGATACTAATTCATAACGAAACGGATGAATAATAATCGTGTAGCTTTTTATTCGACTGGCCGTCGTCGTCAGTCTCTTGCTTTACGGTTTGGGGTCTGCTACCGAAGCAAAAAAACGAGGAAGGGGTCCGGGGAGAGACCTTGTAATTCAAAGCCTTCATGCCAATTCTAATAATGCTCTCAATATGTTTCATCTAATGTGTTTTTTTATGTTTGCTCTGCTTGGCTCGCAGATTCCGATATATGTAAGGTTCGGTTAAAGCCTCAGATTGAGACCGTTTTCGGTCGGCCAGCTAGCACCCATTTTCCCGGGAAAGTTGACCGAACGGGATCCGGAATTCTATTTTTTTTTCCTCCACCCAGCTTCAGCTGCGCCACCCCGATATTTATCTGCTCATTTCCAAGTGAATCGAGAAAAAACAAGTTAAATAAAATAAAACTTGGGGCTGTTCATTATTCATTGGAATTCTTTCGGTTTTCCGTTGTCTCGATGTGGTTTTTCTGTGAGCGCTCATCAAAGACACAGCAGCTTCCGAGAGATGTTTGCAAGGTCGTCGTTGTAGTTGTCGTTTGGACCCGTAATTATTCTATCCTTGCCGGATGTCACCGTCGTCAGCTTCGTCTTCTGTCACCATCCTGATTCCGGACCTTGGCCATAGTCATAGTCAGTCATCCATCCATCCATCGGCTATTTGTTGGAACGAAACTTTGGCATACCAGTCAGTCACACAGTCTCCATCGGTTGTCAAATTCTCTACAGTTTGTTAGAGGATAGTTTCGAGATCTGCATCATCGAACTATTCTACTGGAGCAAGAGGGTAAAAAAATGAACCGATACAAACTATGGAACGAGATGCTGCGATTTTACTTGTCTAGTGGGGCACAGCCTTCGAGATAATTAAAGGAAACCCAATTGGCGGTTCTCGGTGACGGTATGGTTCCGAATCTAAACCTCCTCGATGGGACCTTGCCTGGTGATTTAGTGTGATTTGGGTATGCTGGGGAACGTTCGCAAAAAAATGGCGCCATCCAAATTTTACCAATTTGTATTTCAGTGTAGCTAAAGTTAATTCAAGAATTGATCTGTTTAATTTTTAATGAAAAATTTCAAAATTAATACGAGATATTTGACACTGAGTGATTTTCAGGATTCATGCTTAAAATTTCCCAAGTAACACAGATTAAGCCAATTGGCTTTTTTGAGTTTTATTATTGTTTTATGAAGACTTTTTCATGGCATCTAATTTTAAAACGGTTTTATTGTAACATAGGATATGCATCATTTATCGGGTGTTTTAAAAGAGCCTTGAAAGTTTTGCTAAAACTTGAATAAAACACTATTTTAAGAGTGTTGTAAAAATGTTGCAAAAGTATTACTAAAGCTTCAATAAAACACATACTTTCCTGTTCTTATTGAGCTTTTCTACATGTTTTAATGAAGTACTTAATGCGCTTTTAAAACTTACATTCAAGCCTAGTTGAAAACTGTTTTATTGGAACAGTGGATGTAGGCATGATCAAACTAACTAAGTGGCAGATGATTTGACAATCGAGAAGAACGTATACAAGCTTCAATTTTTCTACCTCTTTTTGAGATTGCACAACCTGTTTAGAAAGAATTTTGAGTGATGCATTTGAGAAAAACGGGCTTTCAAAATGGTATAAATTAACACTGTTTAATTCATGTAAAAAATGAATACAACTTTGTTGCACCCGCATTTAAATTTCGAAAGAATCGCAAATCAGTCCCCATCATTATTCACTGAATTCTTAAGATTTGGATAAAAGCACATTGTGAACGAACATGTCTTATGATTCGATAAGAATAAATGTATTAGATAATTGATTTGTTCTCGGTTGACCAACACAACGCTGCTAATTTTTTGCATATCTGAGCTCTATTAACGAAGCTATCACCGAAATAAAGTGCCCGGATACTAAAGGATCATAGCTTTAGTCCTCAGAAAGAGTTTCTCACTCTTCTACCTAAAGCAAAATAAAAATAATTTTAGAACTATAACAGTACGTTAATCATTGTAATAATTACCTGACATTGGAAATTCTGTGATCAGATCAGTCGTTTTTTTTTTTGGTTGAATCAACAATCAAACAACAAACACTTGTGATACGGAATTCTGAAACAAAAATTAAGATGTTATAAACCATTAAAATAAAAGATCTTGTTTGAGCCGTCCATCAGAACTGATGTTCCTTTTTGTTTTGGACTTACGTTTTGGATTTTATCTGACGGGACGCAGTTAAATCATGCAGTTGTATGTATGTATGTATGTATGTATGTTTGACCCACCAGTGGCTGATAGGTCTTTCGACCCGAGTCGGTACGGGAAGTCTCGATCGCACATTCAAATATTGTTCATGCTTAACTCATCAACAATAATCGCAGCACAACCAAGGGGTCCGTTACCACTGGCTTGGGACAGGTTTGACTCATCTTACTCCCTTCCAACTGTTCGAAACAAATAAAGAATCCTGAAAAGGTACCTTAGCAGCCTACTCAAGATTCCAAATTTGCCGAGATACTCCGGCTGGCTTGAACCCACAATCCATTGTATATCAGTCTTCCGATCGTTTGATGTCCTGTCCTACCCCTTCTTATCCCCAATAATAGAGTTAAGCTATTTATAATCAAAAAATATTAACATATTTTTAATCATGATTTACATCTTACCTTATCAGTATCCACATCCCTTTTATACTTACCTCAGCATCTCTATAATGAAAGGATACTTATCATTATACCACTAGAGATTTCAATTTTTTTAGCGGCCCACGCAATGATGTGCGTGCAACTTTCTCATGCCAAGGACCAAGAATCCATCCAACATAATACACTCAAATGCTACTTTCATGTGCATTTGCAATATACATTATAAAAAAATAACAAAGCAAGCATAGAAAATAGTTTCCACAAGCAGCAATTTTCAAATAAAACCAGAATATTTCTGTCGGACCAACTTCAACCCACGAGAACAACAATGATCTTCAAAATCTTCCTCCAGGAATCATTCAATAAAATTTGAGCACACATTTCCCGAACCCCCTCGATCACTACTTTAACACTTTGGCCAGGGCGTCGTTTCTTGTCTCAGCCTTCATTGCAGCTGAACCCAAAAAACAAAAAATCAATAAAAGTGGAGTGATTTTATAATTCTTACCCTCAACACGTTTCAAATATTCACTTAATTCTTCACTCATTTGAGAAACTTTGTTCTCTACTAGAAAAAACGTTTTCTCTGTACGAATGATAATCAAAATACATCGAACATAATTATCGCACTTAACTGACTGAACTCCAAACATTATTATTTTTCTTCAAACTTGTCTCTGTCAGCACCGAAAATAAATTTGTATTTGCAGTTCAGTACACACGTCAACTACCCGAGGACTACAAACACATCTTAAAACAAACACCAAATGCGCTCCAGATCCCGTGATTAGCTGATGATATTCTCTAATTTTTCCTACTAGTTTTCACCTGAATAAGATTTTTTTCTAGAAAATTTTGAAGAGCGCAAAAAAACGCGTTCGTTCCAAAACGATCAACGCCTACTTCTCCCTGATTGCTCCCGGCAGTTATGCAAATAATCCAGTTAAATCATGCAGTTATACAAATATTCGTTTGACTTGCACACTTCATTTTACACTGATGCTTGGCTACTAAAAAGGCATCGAAAAAAACGTATGGGCGCAAAAAGTATTTTTTGCAGCGGTCTAGTATGTATACATGTGTTTAACAAATTGTCACTTACTTACTTACTTAATGATCCCGCACCGATCCTCCGGTGCATAGGGCCGTGGTAAAAGACCTCCACTGTTGACGATCCGGAGCCAGCGTTTTCACCTGGTCCCAGTCAAGATTCTCGTCGACAGTTCGGATTTCAGCGGCTAGGCTTCGCCGCCACGAGTTTCTGGGCCTGCCTCTTCTTCGATGACCATCTGGATTCCAGTCAAGCGCCTCTCTGCAAATCTCGTTTTCATCTCTTCGCAGCGTGTGCCCAATCCATCTCCACTTACGTTCCCGAATCTCGATTTCTAGCGCCTTTTGATGACACCGGCGATGTAGTTCCTCATTCGAGATCCAGTTGCCAGGCCACCAAGCGCGGATGATATTCCGCAGGCAGCGGTTTACAAATACTTGCAGTTTTCGCGTCGTCACCGCATATGTGCACCAAGTTTCGCACCCGTACAGCAATACGGATTTGACGTTTGAGTTGAAGATTCGAATTTTCGTTCGTAGAGAGATCTGGCATGACCGCCAGATGTTTCGGAGACTCGCAAATGCGAAACGGGCCTTTCTGATCCGGGTTTCGATGTCTTTCCTGGTACCACCATCAGGCGTTATCTGGCTACCAAGATACTGGAAGCACTCCACTTTCTCAACTTGTTGCCCAGCTACCATGAAACTGAAGGGTTTCCTGTGTTGATCTCCATCGACTTGGTCTTTCCGACATTGACTTTGAGACCTGCTGCCTTGGAACTTTCGGTGAGGTCGTCGAGTTTGCTCTGCATATCCGGTTGCGTTTGGGCGAGCAAAACAATATCGTCTGCCAGGTCAAGGTCGTTCAGATGCTCCATTGTTGAAGGATTCCACGGCAATCCTCGGTTCGGTGCACAGTCGATCGTCAGAGAGTTTAATACTCTATATCACCACTACTTGAAGGTGTTTATGTTTTGATTTTGTACGGCTCTCAGTGGCGCCAAGAAGACTTATTTTACAGTAAATTTTTTTATTTAAAAAATTTCATTGATTTTTTATGGTAATTGTCATTTAAAATCATTTTAATAAAAAAAAACGCTTTGTTTACTATTAAATACTTAATATTACATTTATTATATTGCATAACCATTGCACATACGCAAGTTTTCTACTTTTATTAATCAAACTTATTTTATTACCGACAAACAATAGCGTTTCCTAAACCGTTAGCATACTGTTTGCAGATAAATTTTCCCTTACAACTGTTTAACAGTTTTAACAGTTACATAACCTAACAACATATTCAAAATACAATCATTTTGGAATTCACGATTCAGGTAATGTATTTTACAATTTCTATAATCGTTTGCTAAACGTTTTTTATGCTTCATCAAATTGTCGTTTGACGATTTAAGGAATCTTCATTTATGCGGGTTATTATTTGGCTTTGAAGCCAGTCTTTTGATGACAGAAAATGATCTATTCCAAAACAGTCTAAGGTTATTTGATAACAATACCTACCTGTTATTTAAAGAAAATTGACCATCCTCATATTTAGTCAAAAGGAAACAAAACAAATAGTTGTATGAATGCCTTTTTCTAAAGCAAAAAATCGAAATGTTTTCATTTATTGCGACAAACTTCCCTTACTCAAAAATGAATAAATATATCATGAGCGTATATTTCATTTAGAGAAACGTCAAACGAAGTTGTGACTCAAGCTCTCTCAAAACTATTTTAAAACTGTTTATAGTCATTGTTTTATAACAATAATTTTCTAACTGGTATAAAACAATTTACAACTGCTTTAAGATTTTCAATAGTAACTTACTAAGCGCCATTTTGATTGTAAAATTCAATCAAAATCACTGAAGCCATCTTGCTGAAAATAATATTAAAATATTAAAAACAAGACATTTTCAACACATTTGACAAAATTTGCGGTACTATTTGTTGTTAAGGTAATGAATTTCAATGCAAATCAAAAATTGCATCATTTTAGCAAGTTTATGTGTTCCTTAAATTATTATTTTTTAATAAAAAAAATGCTTAAAATGTGTTGAACCTTGATTGTCTTTGAGGTGCGCTTATATTTTGATGCTATTTCGTATATATTTCACCAGAAATCTTGCAGGAAGATGCATGCTAAGATTCATATGTATATTGAAAATGAAAATGAAAAAATATTTTTAAAATAATTTAAATGGAATCTTCACCAATCACCAAATGCTTGGGAGAGTGACAACACGAAAAAAAAACACGGGACAGAATGCTCCTACAGTAAATTTCCTGTCAGATTCCATTACGAATTTTTAAAAGAACTGTGGATAGTCTTAAGAGAGCTCTGTAGGGTTTCTTAAAGCTCTATCTATAAGGTCGAATAAAACTGTTCTGTTGGATCTTTTATTATAGCTTGTAAAGCTTTAAAGACGTTAACAAAACAGAGCCAACTATTCCATTTGTTAGCTTTGAAGAAGTTGTGCTAAAGCATAGCATGCGTTTTAGCTTATAAAGTAGCTTTAGGAAATAATTTTAAGCGAGCTGTGAAGGTTGGCATAAAACTTAAATTGTTACTTGGGGTATTACAGCGTGTAGGTATGTGTAATCTTGAAAAGGTATAGTTTTGTTCACATAACAAGATACAGTCTTGTACGTATAAAGTTCACATTTGGCTGAATATAAGACTTTTGAGAGAAATAAAAACCGTTTTCCATATTTGTTCCATTTGGACTCCTGAACGAACACAAAAAGTCTAAACAAGTAGCTTAAAATATCTCTTTGCATTTTCGGTTCCATATAGAACTTCTTACGAGCTTTTGAGTTTCATATGGAAACTTCTATAGAACTTCAATGCAAATTGAGTTGTGTCAATAAATTTCGAATGGGGAATGTACCAGTAATGATACCAGTAAGGTATATCAAAAACTTGTCATTTCGCTGGTTCAATGTTAAGATTTTGCTTCGGAACCAAAAACAGAAAATCAGAACTGCAAATAAAGAAACAACGAACTGAAACCACAAATAAATCAAAATGAAAAGATTGAATAAAACTTAAACATCAACTTCAAAATATTATTTTCAGTTTGTTCTTCAAATACCAGAATATTTGATGCTAAATAACCGAATTTCTTGTCGTTGATGTCAATTTGATTCTTCTTTTATTTTCTGCTTTTAAGAGAAGTTGTTACAGTCGAGGCAGTGGCATCTCCAGCACCTAGAGCAACGTAGCCACTGGTTAGTATTGACAGTTGCTTCTAGCAACCAGAGGCATTTTTCATTTCAGCTGAGCACTAAATTTACTGTTTCTCAAAGACTATGCAGCCCTTCCGATTTTTTCCAAAACAACTTTGAGGAGCTACGATTAATGATTTCACAAGAATCTACTATTTTTAAATTTTCATTAGAAAAACAACCTTTTTGTGTTTGCTGCTTTTCTAACTCTCCCAGAACATTTTCTTTCCATTTGTTATGGCAGAAACCCAAGCAACCAAAAATCAAATAATCACTTGAATGAGTGCTTTGAAAGTTACATATTGGCTGACAAAGAGAATCAACTGCCCAATTCCCTTGAGTGAACTTAATGTACCCATTAATGAACTCGAAAGCTGCGAATGTGATTTATATGTACGTTGTAAGGGACTTAAGTCACAAAATGGGCACACAAGTGTTCAAAACGGGATTTACTAAGTCACAAAAAGTACATTGAGGTGCTTTCTTTCTGGCTGGCTGGTTGTCTGGTTGGGTGGGTGCGCTTGCAGGTATGTTACGAAATCATATCATCGCTTCGAGTTTGAGTGTCAGTTAGATCAACATCAAGGCGTGGTCTTGTGGTAGCGTGTTCGATTCTTACCACGAAGGTCGGGATTCGATCCCCAAGCCGGGCAAGTTTTTTTTCAAAAAGTAATTTGATACTTGAGTGACCATGCGATATATGTATAAAGGAAATGTAGGAAAGAAGCAAATGAGCAGCAAATAGAACAAATCTCGGGGAGCCGCAATTCGTCAAGTTTGGAATCCGGCACGAGGCATCTTGGCTGCCTTATATACTGAACATAGTAAATAATCTAGAGAAGGTGATGTCAAGGGTGCAATTGAGATAGAAAGAGAATTTTTTGGTCATTTTAAGATTTTTGGAAGCTGAATTAAAAGGCCGCTGGAAGCTGAATAGAAGGTCATTAAGACTTGTTTTGGAACTTCAAAGTATCAATAAGAACTTAAATATTGAGCTGCATGGAACGCACTTCATATAAATGATGGGGCTGAGTAAGTTTTTTTTTCTACCAGTTTAATAGGACTTTTGGTTTCTTGAGGACAGTCCTTCATTTTCGGAATGTTGGGAAAAAAAAACTTGATTATCAGTCACTTGGAAGTGCCTTTTTAAAATCTAAAATTTGAAACAAAAATTAATGTAAATGTATCACAAAAAAGTAAAATCTCTGAATTTGCTTTGAAAAAAAAATTTAAGTTATAAATAAATACACAGTTAAATCAACACTAAAATAAAGGTAAATTGGGTATAAAATTCCTTAGTAAAGAGAATGTATAATTTTTTTTCCAAGGTCTTGTTAAGGCTGAATAGCCTTCTACTCAGCTTCAGCTATGGACTTTGAAAGTATCAATAACAACTTAAATTTTAAACTGAGTAGAATGCTATTCATTCAATACTAAGGTTATGAATTCGTCTTGGTACATCTTCGTACATGAAAATTATCATTTTCGAAGTTGATGGGAAATATTAGAGAAACATGAGGTATCATGCGGGCAACACCGGTTTTGACAAAAACGAAATATCTAAATACTTTTTACCGGTGTATCTACGTATTTTATTAATTTAATTAATTTATTTTCATAGGTAGCATATAAATCACATTAGATGACGTTCTTACGATTTAAGGTTCCCAATATTGTCGAGATTTAATAAGAAAATTGTAGGTTCTTTTTCGTGAATCTTTAGTAAAGATTCTACAGAAATATTTTTAATTGTGCTAAAATGTTGCAGAAGTACGAGTCGAAAAATTATCCGAAAGGCTTGCCGAGATGTATAATTAGGACGAATGATGAAATAATCAGAAAATTTAAAATGGTATATTTAAAAAAAATCAACGTGTTGTTGACGGTCTCAAAAGACATGGTTTGATGATTTTTGGAATAGATAATTCGAGGAAAGTGATCCAAATACTTACTGCTGCTTTCAGGTTTGTATTTTATTGAATAAATCATGCTTTGCACACCGATATGGTTTTCGCTGAACAAAAATTGTTTCTAATCACAAAATCAAACTTCTGAGAATTTAAAGGATTTAAAGGATAAAAAGGCTTTTCAAGGATTAACTCAAAATGGACCATTTTGGGCTTCATTCAATTCTGTTGAAATTATTCATGACTTATGTGACTTATATTTAAATTTAGCTTTGAATATTCAGTATAGTTTACTTACAACTTCGATAAAGTTAATTTGTAACGTTAATCAGTAAGGCAAAGTTAATTTTCACATGGTACTTTTTTTTCGACACAATTTCAAATATTATTTTTCTGTTTCTGATGAAATAAATACTTATAAGAGAGCAAAATTAGTTAAGACTACGGTTACTTATGTGTCTAAAACCGAAAGTTTTTTTTTTTCGCGCAAAAAACTCCGAAAACCATCAGACGGGAGCAGTTCCAGCAGCGGCTTTCGCAATTATGGCAAATTTCCGGGTCGTTTGCACTTCACCACCAATAATGCCTGCCTAATAATGCCTAATGCTGCGCTCGACTTTCACCTGAAATGAAACAACAATTTGCAACGGGTGCACTCGCCCGAGATCATAATCATTCCCGTCTTCGTCTTGGTCGTGCGGTATCATTGACAAAATCGTTTTCGAAAGTAAGTGGGCAATCAGTCTCGTTTCGATTTCAAGAGTTGTTACCTACAGGCAGAGTCAGTCAGTCGGTGGCAACTTGGAGGCAAACGAATAATAGCTCACCTTACCTACTTCTTCTTGTTGGTTAGATACCAAAGCCTCGAGGGATGCTAGCTAGCTAGCGGAGGGCGAATCAATTGCAAACGTTCGTTGATTGATACTTATAATTTTCCTCGTCTCTTGGCCCACGACGACGGCGACGACGAATTCTTCTGTCTCTCTAATATGCAACTCCCACCGCACTTCAAACGGCAAATCAAAGGCAGATCGAAAGGAAAAACATCGGGGCATGATTTGGGTGTAACAGCCAGCACCCGCCACACGAAATCGAAACAACAAAATCAGGCCAAATCGATCACCAACAGCAGCGCAGCTTCGAAGAATTGAGTCGAAGGTTTGCAAAATATCTGGTGTCGTTTGCTTGTCTTCCCTTCCCTCCTTTAAGTTAGGAGAGCAGATGTTTGTGCACCGGCCAAATCGAGACGCGCTGCTGTGGGTTTCATTCCATTAGACCAGGGGTCGGCAACTTAGCCAAAACTACACTTCTTCGATAACAAATATAATACAATAAAAACAAGATAAGCAAGAGTCTGAGGGCCTAGCCTTTTCTTTCCCCTCTTATCCAGGATTAAATATTTTTAAAAATTCAATTCAATAGCTTTGAAGGACTTAAAAATTCTATACAAAATACTGTGTGAAATGAAATGTGTGCTGGCTATATTTTGTCAGAGATTTTAAGATTTGATAAGAGAAGGCCAAATCTTCAATCGTTAGTTATAAAATTTTGGTAACTAAGTTCCAAATTCTTTTATGCACAGGGTGAAAGTTTGAAATAATCAGGCAGTTGGTCTCTGGTTGTCAGGAAATATCGAAACAACATCGAGTCATACAAACGTGTGTCCTGAGTCCTGAAGTAATCAAATTAGAAGAGTTAAGTTTAGCGCCAAACGATTCAACACTACCGAGTTGTTTTCCTTACATGGGCTTTAAAGTCAAATTTCTTTCTCCTCAAGAATGGTTATTAGGTTTCGTAGAGGAACAAATGTCTGTCATATTATATTCTATACTGACGGTTCATTATCAAAATCATTATCGTCCGTGCAGGTGTAGGAATTTACTGTCACGAGTTGAATATAGTATGCTCAATAGACAGCTGCAAAAAATGCCTTTTAAAAAAAGACATACACCGTCTTAGCCGATTTAGGCTTACAGACTGGTTTCCCCCGAAACTAATGGTCCTGAAATGTACAAAAACTTCTTCCGGGAAGCCTCCCGGAGGAGCAAGGGATGTGATAAAAAATCAGAACCAACTCGTCTGACGGGAGAAACTGAATTGAATTTTATTTTCCAAATTTTACATAAGTCCACTTGAACGATGATGACGGTTGATGATGCGTCCGTCATCGATGTTCCGTTGATGATGCCTCCGTTGGCATAAAATGTGCACTTTTCTGGAGTGGCGTGCCACCAGCACCTTCGATGGTGTCCAGTTGGGTTGGTGTCTGTCATTTTGGTGCTGCTGACCTCAGCACCAAATATGCTGCCCGTGTCAGCATCAAATGTGCACGGCTTCTACACTTGAGCGATGCCAAGCTTCGCTCGCTTGGCATGCTCTTCCAGTTGGCGCAGCCTGCGTTGGCTGCGCCGCCAATGAAATACGA
Source organism: Uranotaenia lowii (assembly GCF_029784155.1). Taxonomy (NCBI): domain Eukaryota; kingdom Metazoa; phylum Arthropoda; class Insecta; order Diptera; family Culicidae; genus Uranotaenia; species Uranotaenia lowii. Next base: position 356,421,581 of record NC_073692.1, read on the forward strand.
GCGCGGCTATCAACAGAGCCACGATGAAGGCCCCGTCCACTGAATACGATGCCACATCGTGCATCGTGATGGAATTGGAAACGTTCGAGTCTCCTTCAAATGGCCACATAGTTTTCTTTGTAACAAATAACTGATCGATAAATCGAATTATCAATTCGATTTATTCGATCAGTTTGCTGATGTAGCACTTGAATCTGTTGCTTGTCGCTGGTGTTTCCATCGGCGGGGATGTTTTCATAGGGTGGTCACCCACTCTGAATTTGAGTGCTTCCATTTTCTCCCCCCTTTGGGACGAGGGCGTAGCCTACCGTCCCAAATCATTTGTGGTGCTTGCGGCGGGGGGTCATCTTCAAGTTCGATTATTTCGGGTGGAGGTGGTCGTTCATCAGAGGCCACACCTTCTGGTTGTTGAGTTGTTGATGCAATTTCGGGATCTTCGTCTTCTTCTATTGGTAAAGGGGCTAGCGTTCTTACGTTACGCTTGTAGATCCCGGAGGAGGTTCGCACGACTGCCACTCGGACTATTCCATCCTCGCCTGGATACACTTGAGTAATGATTCCCATAGGCCATCTTGCTACAGGAATGTTGTCGTCTCCGACCAGTACTACTTGACCAATTTTGACGTTAGCTTTTTGTTTGGTCCATTTTGCATAATCTCGCAGTTGATGAAGATATTCGTCTCTCCACCTTCTCCAGAATTGTTCGATTTGTGATTGTATTCGTTTCCATCTAGTCGTTAGGTTGTTTGCGCTTTCATTTTGTGTTGGAATAGGTACAGTCAGCATTGGCCGACCTATCAAAAAATGTCCAGGCGTGAGTGCGGTTGGTGCATCAGGCGTCGTGTAGATCGGTGTTAGCGGCCGCGAGTTCATTACTGCGGCTACTTGATAAAATAGTGTTTGAAGTTCCATTATATTCAGCTGAACTCCTCTGGCGGCTGCGCTGAATAGACGTTTGGCTTCTTTTATGTTCGATTCCCAGAGTCCCCCGAAGTTCGGACTTCGAGGCGGGATAAACGAAAATCGTATTCCATGACTGGCTGCTGAGTCAACTAGTTTGTTCTGAAATACTTCGTTGTTGTATGTTTTTCGTAGGCGATTTAGTTCTCTGCTAGCTCCTACGAAGTTGCGTCCGTTGTCGGAGTAAATAATATCTGGAACTCCTCTTACAGCTGTGAATCGAAGCAGCGCTGATATGAAGGCTGCTGCCGTCTGGTCCTCGACGACTTCTAGGTGTACGGCTTTTGTGGCGAAACATACAAAAATACATGCATAAGCCGTTGTCTTGCATTTTGATTTTTGGTTTATCAGCACCTCAAATGGACCGCATAAATCCACTCCAGTATGAGTGAATGCTGATGATTCTGTTACTCTTGGTGTTGGTAATTGTCCCATCTGCTGCTGTAGGCGTTTGGGGCGTGCTCTTGTACACAATATGCATTGTTGGATGACTCCCTGAACTGTTCTTCTCAGGTCCTTCATCCAGAACTTTTGTCTGAATTCGTTTATTATTATGTTCATTCCTGCGTGAAAGTTACTTTCATGGATATGTCGAAGTATGACTCTTGAAAATGGGTGCGATTTAGGAATGAGCACGGGATTCTTTTGAGATGCAGGCATTTCTGCATTATTTAATCTTCCTGAGACGTGTATTACGCCATTTTTCACGTTTGCGTTCAAGTGTTGGAATGGTCCCTTTGAAGTTACCTCTCCCTTTTTCCTTAATTCTGCCACTTCATTTGGGTAGATAGTGGCTTGCATGATTTTGGATATTAGCAATAATCCTTCTTCTAATTCATTCGCGGTGAGTGGCCCGGACCGTTTCTCATATGTGATGTCCGAATAACCTTTGCTTCTTTGCATGTTGTGGATTGCTCGATTGATCCACGCGAAATGTCTTACTGTTTTGCTGAATGAGTTGTGATGAGGGAATTCTGATATGTAGTCTTTACACTCCTTTCCCTTGGCTGCTACAAGCAGAACAGCAGGTCTTTTGATTTTCTCTTGTTCAGCTGTCACATCGTATTGGTATCCTGGTAGGGGATATCTCTCTCTTTTTTGGATGGATTCTGGTCCGTGTGACCAGAAGTTCAACTTTGATTCTATCAATTTCTTGACTGGTACTCCTCTGGAGACCATATCTGCAGGGTTTTCTTTGGTCGAGACGTACTTCCAACGGTCTGGGTCCGTCCATGCATGTATTTTTTCTACTCTGTTTCTGATGAATGTCCCCCAGCGTGTACTAGAAGATTTTATCCAACTCAGTGTCACCTGGGAGTCGCTGTAGTAATATTCCGATGTGATTCGTTGCCCTAGTATTCCTTTTATTCTGGAGGCGAGTTCTGCTAGCAATACTGCTGCTAGCAGTTCTAGACGTGGAAGAGTAACCTTTTTTAGAGGTGCTACCCGTGACTTGGCGCATAACAGGTTTGTGCGTTCTTCGCCTTGCAAATCGATCGAATGCATGTAGATGACGCATCCGTAAGCTTTCTCCGATGCGTCACTGAATCCGTGCAAGTCAAGGACAATGGTTTGGCTTGGGATTGTCATCCTTTGAATCTCGATAGATTTCAATTCTGTTAAAGATGCTTCAAAGATTCTCCACTGCTGAAGAGAACGGTCTGGAACTTCGTCGTCCCAGCTAATGTTGTGAGTCCATAAATCCTGCATTAGGATCTTGGCCGTGATGATTACTGGTTGGATTAGACCAATGGGGTCGTACAACCTCAGTATCTTCGAGACCATTTGTCTTTTCGTTAGTGATCTGATTACTTCGTTCGAATTCTTTACATTGATGAACTGGAACAAATCATTCATGGGGTTCCAGCCCACTCCTAGAGTTTTAATAACTTCCTGGTCTCCTACTTGAATCAGGGGTTCCAGATCTTTCTCCGGAATGCCCTCCAGTACACTGTTATCATTTGAAGCCCACTTTCGTAGTGGAAATCCGTGGAGTGATAGGGCATGTTCGATGCCTTCCTTTAATTCAATAAGTTCGGAGGTGGAGGAGGCTCCGATCATGAGATTATCAACGTAGAATGAGTTTTGAATTGCATCTGCTACTTTTGCGTTTACTTCACGATAGTCTTCTGCAGCTTCATGTAGAGCTCGACAGGCTAAAAACGAGGAAGACGCTTCACCGTATGTGACAGTCGTCAATCTGTATGCTCTCATAGGCTCGTTGGGGTTGTTGCGCCACAATATGCATTGTAGCCAAGTGTCTTCGTATGCGACAAGTGTTTGTCTGTACATTTTGGCGACGTCTGCCACTAATACCTTGTTGTGAGTTCTGAACTCAATCAGTAGATCGAAGAGTTCCTTTTGGATGGTGGGTCCCACCATTTGAATATCGTTGAGGGATATTCCGTTCGATGTTTTCGCGCTGGCATCAAACACTACCCTTAATTTGGTAGAGGTTGATTCAGGCTTTACTACACATGAGTGAGGTATAAAGTATTTAACTTTATGAAAATCGTCAGCTGTGATGGGTGCCATGTGTCCCATATGTTCATATTCGTTCATAAATGTGCGATATTCTTCGTAGAGATCTTGGTTATTTTGAAGTCTTCGCTCCAGTGAGAGAAATCTTCTGTGAGCTTGTTGATACGAGTCCCCCAATGATGATGGATCTCCGCATAATGGTATGCGGGTGATATATCTGCCATCAGCAGCTATTTGCAACGTTTGTTTAAAGTGTAATTCGGCTTCACTTTCATTTGTTTGTTTTGGTTCCCACTCGTGGGGACTACATTCTTCGAGACGCCAAAACTTCTCGATAAGTTTGGCTAATTCATCTTGGGGGAAATTTGATTCATTTTTGGCAACATAAACTATTGCTGTGTCAATTGTTGTGGAACTCCCTTGTTGAAGTACTCCACATGCTACCCAACCTAGGATCGTTTCCTGAAAGTTGGGGCCATTCATAGTGTTGAGTCGACCGGGCCCTAATATTTTGAAGAACACTCTCGCTCCTAGGAGAATGTCTATTTCGCCGGATTTGTAGAACGTCGGATCTGCGAGTTCTAGTTCGTTCGGGATGGTCAGCTCATTTTCATCTAATGTTGTGCAGGGTTGGTTTTCCAAGATCTTGGGCACTATCATCAATTCCAGTGCCTCTTCGAAATTATTGTATTTGGAGGTCATTATTGTGCTAATGCCTCTTCTCACAGTTAATTGTCCACCAATTCCATTTATGGTAATATTGGTGGGGTGCGTGGGGATTCCTAGCGTACGAGCAGCCTTTTCTGTGATCGTTTCTATCTGGCTGCCTGAATCTAATAAGCATCGAAGAGAATGCCACTCATTCTCTCCTGAAACGTTTACGATCGCCGTGCCTAGGAAGACATATTCTTCTCGTTCTAGTCACTTTTGTGATGACGATGTGGACGCCTGAGCGACGTCTTTTCCTGGAGTGGTGCGAGATTCGGATTCCCCTTTGTATACGGTGTCCCTGTGCAGCAAAGTGTGATGCTTGCCGTTACAGGTTTGACATTTTTTGTTTGATTTGCATGTTTTAGTAGAGTGTCCTTGTAGGAGGCAATTGAAACAGTGCCTCCCGTATTTTACGGATTCCCATCTTTCCGAGATGTCCATCTTCGTGAATTTTGGACACATAAATACCGTGTGTCCGTCATTGGAGCAGAAGAAACATCGCAGGGTGACTCCTTTCTCATTGTTTGCAGGGGCCTTGACGCTGACTACAGCAGCGCTTCTAAACTGAGGCCGATGATTAACATGGGCAGCTTCGGCAGCTGCCTTGCACGTAAGTTGATTTGCGAGTTTTTCCAATTCTGATTTAAAATCAGCCCACGAATAAATCTTCTGCAAGTCCATTTTCTCTTCAATCTTCAGTAAGGTGGATTCATCCAATCGCTCTTTAACGATGCCGACAAGTAAACCGCTGGCAATGCAGCCTAGATTGCCGACCTGTTCATTGGCTATCTGCTTTGTGGCAGATAGCAATGTGTCGACGGCATCGATCAGTGTTAGAATCGCTCGTTGCGATGGTTTAGTCATCTTTTTTAATTTTAGTAGGTTGAAGAAGTAGCCTTCGAATGCTACTCTCTTTTTGTAAAATCTTTCCTCCAGCTTAGCCCATGCCTCGTGGAAGGGTAGGCCAGAGTTCTCGAGTGCCTCACAAGTGTTTCTGGCAGGCTCGTACTCGAGACATTTTGCGAGAAATGCGTATTTGTTTGCATCCTCTGTGAGAGTGGAGACTCGTTTATCAAACCGAGCCTTAAAGGATATTTACGCCAGTCCACGTATGCAATAAACTGTGTGCACATTGTATTTTCCCATCTTGCACTCACTCACTTGGTTATATTGGTGGGTTCAGAATTTTTGGTTTGATTTGACATTTTGGCAAACGTGATTGTTGGGAAGACTGCTCCCCCACCGGGGGAGTTTGAGCACTTAACAATCTACAGGTTACATGGCTTCCAGCGGCACTTCTTGCTTTAGTCACTTCACTATTCTTAAATTGTCATCAGGGCAGCGCCCGAACTGTTCTTTGCCGCGTAATCGGCTCGTTCACTTTTCACTCGCGCGCGTCGATTTATTACACAAAGACCTCGATGGCCTGTTCAATTTTGTGATTGCATTTCTGCAATCACGTCGGGGTCACCAGAAATGGTTTCCCCCGAAACTAATGGTCCTGAAATGTACAAAAACTTCTTCCGGGAAGCCTCCCGGAGGAGCAAGGGATATGATAAAAAATCAGAACCAACTCGTCTGACGGGAGAAACTGAATTGAATTTTATTTTCCAAATTTTACATAAGTCCACTTGAACGATGATGACGGTTGATGATGCGTCCGTCATCGATGTTCCGTTGATGATGCCTCCGTTGGCATAAAATGTGCACTTTTCTGGAGTGGCGTGCCACCAGCACCTTCGATGGTGTCCAGTTGGGTTGGTGTCTGTCATTTTGGTGCTGCTGACCTCAGCACCAAATATGCTGCCCGTGTCAGCATCAAATGTGCACGGCTTCTACACTTGAGCGATGCCAAGCTTCGCTCGCTTGGCATGCTCTTCCAGTTGGCGCAGCCTGCGTTGGCTGCACCGCCAATGAAATACGAGCGCGGCTATCAACAGAGCCACGATGAAGGCCCCGTCCACTGAATACGATGCCACATCGTGCATCGTGATGGAATTGGAAACGTTCGAGTCTCCTTCAAATGGCCACATAGTTTTCTTTGTAACAAATAACTGATCGATAAATCGAATTATCAATTCGATTTATTCGATCAGTTTGCTGATGTAGCACTTGAATCTGTTGCTTGTCGCTGGTGTTTCCATCGGCGGGGATGTTTTCATAGGGTGGTCACCCACTCTGAATTTGAGTGCTTCCAAATGACATGGACAACTTAAGATTAACATTAACCACCCAGTACCGAGATGGGAATCGAACCCATGCCATCAGCGGACCAGCGATTACCGTCTTAGCACGCTAACTAACCACTCGACCACCGAGACGTACTACCTTTTTGCTCCTATATGTTTTTCCGATGACTTTTAGGTCACCAAACATCAATTTGAGATGCTTTGGTTGATTCCTGAGTTAGCGCAATGCGTTTCCATTTTGAATGATTTTTTTAATGAAAGTAGAAATTACCATCTTTCATTTCATCTAACGTTCTATCTATCAATTTCGTTATCTTAAGATGTCCCAACTAAAAAGGACATCACTTTTCACCGATAAGGCCGATAAATTAAAGTAGCAAACATAAATTACGGTGATCTTTTCATAAAATTGTGTATAATATCGAATATCTTTTCTGGAGTAAGAGTTAGGTTTGTGCTTTGTTGAACATGAATTGTACTGCAAGAATCAAGGAATATTTCATCCAAAGTTATATTTTTTGAAACTTTAAGTACATCTCTGGCGATTTTTTGATGAAAAGTTTTGTTTTCCAATACAAATTTCCATACAAAATTAAAACTCATTGCGCTAATTCAAAAAAATAACGAAAAAAAGTTTTGGGCGATGTCAAAATTTAATAATTATACTATTTATTAAGTGTGGAGTGCAAAATTTTACACGAAATTCGCAATTGCAAGTTTTGATAAAAGTAGTTGATGTTGAGTTTATCAAAATATAACTTTTCATTTTTCAATTGCGACTATTGAATCTTGTTTATTTCTTCTCATCTATTTTTTTCATTTAACATTTTCTTATATATAAAAATACGTTGCGTTCGTCTTTGCGCGAAGAAAAACACATCGGAGAGAGGATTTCAAAAAAGTTATTGTTGACTTTGAAAATTAACTTTTAATTTTTATTCGGATTAAATCAGAGTCATGACATTCGATTTCCAATTTTTTTTAAATTAAAATCATCCAGAGTAGCCACTGTACACTTCACGTGGCACCAGTAAAATGGATGTTGCCGAAAAAAAATTCTGTGTTTCTGACTTTCTGTCTTTCTGACTTTCTGTGATATTCCAAAAATTTGGTGACGGTTTTCTGTGATGCTTTTTTCGTTAATTTTATTCCAAAGTCATGTAAAGTCATGTTTTACATTTTAATTAACGAAAATCAATTAAAATTACCAATTTTATCATATTTTTCCAATTCAAATATAATAATCCAAAATAATGTTTTCTTAGAAAAATAAATTTTGAAAAAAAGTCCAAAATTTTAAAATTCTGTCAAATCTGTGAATATTTCTAGAATTTTGTGGTCTTTGACACAGATTCTGTGATTAAATTTGGCACAAAATTCTATGAAATTATAGATTTTTCTATGATGTCGGCAACCTTGGCTTGGATGTGATTGTTAATCTTCCTTATGAGGTGAAAAACGCTATTAGTTGGAAAGAACATATTGCCAAAAACAGTCATTTGAAAAACCAAACAAAAACTCTAATTTAACAAAATAATCATGATCGGATTCTGGTAACTAAAATGCGATTATTTGAAATCAAATGGATATTGTCAGAATTCTGTTAACATGACCCGGATTGGCCCGGTACTGATTACTTTTACGGTCATATAAAATAATGTAATTTTACTCAAGAAAAATATTATTCAATTTTAAGTTTCATACCTGATTTTTTATTCTACATCGTAATGAAAATCCAATTATAGAATCAAAAATTAAACTGCATATTCTAAAAGCTAGATTTTGAACATTGATGAGGAAAAACTACAAAATAATAATAAAATTTTACAATTTTGAATTTAATTTCAGCATTTTAAAACATTTTTCATTGCGAAAAATTCCAATTTGAAAAGTTTATTAGGCTTCGTTTCACTTAAGGAAATCAAAAGCCAACAAAAAAAATTGTTCAATCGATAAAGGAAAAAAAAATCTAAATTTCCTAACTTATTAACAGAGTTAGAAAACGCGTGATTTAATTTTAAAAAGTTATTTAAAGGAAGAAGTAAAAACTTAGTAAAAATTAACAGTATTCAATGCCTTTTGGAAAATTTCATAAACCTAAGATTTTAAGTTGCTGTAAATCAGAATTCGATGAATAGTTTTTTTGTTCTAATTTTCTTTTTCTAAAACTGAACTATTCACATTTCGACAAATATAATAAAATGTAAATTGAAAAGATGATTAAATTAGGCTGGAACAAATTTCAAATCCTTCTTTTGTCACTCTGAGCCGGATCATCGCAAGGGGGATATAATATAAAAATAATGCAAAAAACTAATAAAGCGGATTAAATTGCATTAAAACTTGTATGCGATAAAATTGCACACTATATCATTGCACAAAACCCATAAATCAAGTAATCTTTAATCGAAAAGTTGAATAAAATTGAATTTTTTTATTGAATTTATTTCCCCATTCGGATTTTTTGGAAATTTCGAAAGGGGGGTAGGGGTGACAAAAGAAAAACAAGAATGTAATGTGGAAATTTGCTCAAAAAAAATAACAAAAAGTTAGTTAAAGCTTAAAAAAAATTACGAAGTTTCATGCCATGCGATGTGTTGTTTGATAACGCTGTGATGTGCCCTGTCTACAAATGTGATATACGGTGGGGGATATTTTAAAATGATTTTGGAGAAAATTTGATTGGCAATTGATTAAACTTTTCTTAGGGCTAATCGAAAATTGACTTAACAGTGAGGGGGGGATTCTCTGTTAACGAAAAAAAAATAGAACCGAAAATATTGTTGTTAAGTTCAACCCAGAAGATGTTCGCTTAAGCTTCGGCTAGAAATAAAAAAATAAAACTAACTAAGTATTACGATAACTCTTGCTCTGAGGCTTGTGATATAGCTCAGTTGGCAAGTCAGTTGCTTTCTGAGCCGATGTCCGTGAGTTCGAGCCCAAGAGTAAACATCGATCACAGTTGTACCGGATAAGTTTTTCAATGACTTGTCCGCCAACATCATCGTTGATATAAGTCGCGAATGACATAAAGATGTTAAAACGACTATAATCGAAACAAAAAAAAAAAAACTTTTGCTCGAAATTTTCACCTTTCTTGCGAATATAAATTTATTACGGATATCTCGCGTTCATATACTCAAAAACCAGCTCAAAGTAGAATTTGAGTCTGAGAAACCAGAAAAATTGCCAATTAGCGAAAGGTTTGAAAATTCGTTAAAAATTTTGTGTTTCGTTTTCCGACAAAATGCCAAAAAGTGTCAAATTACGTCAACTTTTAATTAATTTTTTCAAAATTTATCTGGTGAGGCTTAACAATTTTGACGGTTCATTTATTAAAAAGTTCGGTTTTTACACCACTTTTTTCGTTGTTGGTGGTCAGGGTCTTAAAAAAAAATCCTTTTGTGCAACGTTAAGTTTCTAACTTCAGCTTTTTTGGTCACCAAGTGAATTTATTTTGAGCCTTCCGTAGCTGATTTACAGTCTTTTTTTCGAAGCTAGTTTTTTCGCCTTTTTTTAAACTTTGAATAACTGAGAATTGAGGTGTTGTAGGTGAATGATGTCTGAAACACATCTCAGCATACATTTAAAAAGGTATATCGCAGGAACAACAGAATTATTCAAACAAATATATCAGATGAAAAGATTGTAATAAACTTATCAAAATACCATATATAGCTACAAAAGTGTAGGCGATATATCTACAATGATCGAATCGTTGGAGATTCGAGTTCCCCACCAAAAGCAATATAAACGATTTTGAGTCATTTTAGTAAAACGAAAAAATAATATCATCGGCCGAGATTTGAACTCCAGTCCTCCGAGTTGGTTGTCCGATGTCTTACCACGATGCCAACTCACCAGTTGATATGATCCATGCGACAGCTCTATATGTGAGATTTTCATTTTACGAACCGGTCAAAGCAAGAAAGGGAGAGACCCGACAGAGTGTCAATTGAAGAACCGTCCATTTATTGTAAATCAGTTCACTTTTAGATAGTTCAAATCGTTAATGTCGAATTTGCATAATCTCAACTTTTTGGAGACATATTTATGAGTTGACTTAATTGCTATCCAATCCTTCATATAATTGCCAGAATTTTTTCAGCACATATTCGGGCTGGACAAACCGGGCAATTTTATATAAAAATCCGGGCAATTTTTCTCAAAACCAGGGATTTCTCAACAAAAATTTTGGAAAAAAAATTAATTTTTTTTTTCATCAAAATTCATTGACAGATTTTTAATTGTATATAAGGCTTCCAAAAGAGCCTTTCATGATTATTTTTATAAAACTTGCTCAAAAAATTCGTTATGGAGACGTTCGTTGTATTTTTTTGTGAAATGAATGAATCCGGGCAATTTTGAATTAAATCCGGGCAACCGGACCACGCCGTTCTGTTCTCAAATTTTCTGTTAAATGTCCGGCAAACCCGAATAAAAACGGGCAATCTGACAATCTTTTTTTTAAAATTGCTTGATTGATTACTAAAAGAGTTAAGTTGCTTCAAACTCCCCCGGAATAATAAACATTGTATTGACTTGATTGCAAAAAAAAAGTATTCTTGATGGGAGATTTAAGAAAATTTAAAACTAACCAGCGTTTGTCGGATAATCATAATCACAAATTTTGGGTCAATCAGCCATGCAAAAGAAGAATTATTGAGCTACTAAGAAATCGAATATTCTTTTACACGAGAATAAGTCCCAAGTTAAAAAGGATTTACGGATATATTTAAAATGTTTATATTTATGAATCCTCCTCTCAAGTTCTTTACCGTTCCCTAACTAACACAACCCATTCCTTGGAAATTCGAATGATTGCTTTCCTAATTATTTGAGTGTTCATAATTCTTTTCAAATTTTAAAATTAATAACGCCTCTTAAATGTTAAGAGGAGTTTCCTCAGGAAATGTCTAGGAGCATGGGAGGTGTAGGTAAAACAAAGATCGCATCAATTTTCAGAAAATGGCTCCTAATCCTCACCTCTCCCTCACTAACACCACCCTTCCTGAGATACTCGAATATATGTAGATTAGCAGACGTATAGACAGTTTCTAAAGCTTCTGAGCATTGTTTAAGAGTTTTTCAAAACAAGCTTTTGAAGAAAACCGAGAAAACTGGAATAACAGGTTTATGGTTGATCCTTCATCTCTTATTGACTACCAGGAAGTGGCCGGCGCCGTTATTGATCTTTTTTTTTCTTTTAAGGTAAAAACTCCTCCTCATTGTCCGAAAAAGTTTGACAAACATTTGGACTTGTTAAAAGGATACAACTTGGGCAATAAAAAAATCGTGTTTTTCTCTGTGTTCAATACAAATTTTTTCAATGTAAAAAATAGAAGGCGCATTAAGCTAAAGAGCCACAGATTCCCGAGGTTGTCTACCCCCGCATTGGTGGTGGAAACCAAATGACGGAACAGATTGGTGAAGACTTGCCGCCACTTTCCACGCCCCCAAGCACAGCCGGCGACGTCGAATCTATGTAGATCTTTCTGAACAAAAGATGTGATGAAGGTTGTTACTAAGGGTTGCTCTCTCTCTCTCTCTGCAGAGCCAGTTGTTGTCTTCGTTTGCCTGGTAGGCACCAGCCAGCAGTGATTATAGCCCTCTTCCTCCGGATTCAAAGAGCCCCGAGCCTGCACAGTATCCGAAGCAAGCGAGAGAAGCTTTAGTCAATAATAGAAATTAGAACGACGAGCCACAAATCGTCACAAAAGTCACGCTTTTGCCCTTCCCCTACTAACAAACTCAACTCAGCTCAACCAACTAGAGCCGAGGTTCCTTCAATTGTCCTCACAAGCAGCAGCAGCAGCAAGCAATATTGTGCCACCAGTCCGTTGTTGGGGATCAGTGCAGAGCTGAGATGAAGAAAAATAACAAAAAAAAAACCGCACTGGGATCGATTCCACCGGCTACTGTAAGCAGAAGAGAAGAAGCAAAAAAAAATCGGCCAAGGAAAGAAAATCATCATCATTATACACCAGTCTAATAGTTCGCAACGGAAGAAACTACAGGGACCTAAAGGTGGACCAAGTGGTCGAAGTTGGTATGGAAATCTGCGGTGTCCAAGAAAGGGTGTGGAAAATTGAAAGCACAAACAGAGAACCGTGAGCGCGGTACTGAAGTTTTGCTATTGGTACACCAGCTAAGCTAAGCAATCGAGACCCTCTCCTTCTCAGTTACTTGGGTCCAAGATTGTTGTTATTGTTTTGTGGGTGAAGAAAGCAGCATTGCGAGTGTTGAGGAACATTTATTCTAGGGCCCATGTCAACTAAATTAATTGAGTTAGTGGGATAATGCAATTCCATTCCTTTCAATCGAAATGATTGATAATATGTAGAATCTCAAACCGATCCAATCAAAAGAAAAATTAAGGTAGGTATATTCTCTGCTTCTAAGGATACAAATATCTTCTAAACCGTCATGACCACGCATTATCGTGGCCGTAGTTTAGGAATATAACATCTTCGACTTTTTCCACTAATTCAGGTCAACAGTTTAGTAAAGCATGGATCACGATGAATTCTGGACGCACTGTTTATTATACCATAGCGATCCTAGTTGTCGGATCTGGAATGCTTTGAATGAAATCAATTCTGAAAATTTCTTTACGATTCGTTTTGTTCCAAAAACACGCGTGATGGAAACCGCGAGACGAAAATTAATTTTGAACAACCACGTCAAAAACCTGTAAATCTGTAAAGATGGTCAAATCGACCGTTTACAGCGTTCTAAAACGTTTCCGTGAGATGTATTCTACCGATTGGCAGGTTCATACCAAGCGTCATAGTGGAATTAAAGATCAGAAACTGCATTTGAAGGTGTTGAGAACGATCAAGGAAAACCCAGGGCAGTCGGACTATGATATCGCCAAGAAATTCAATGCCGACCGGTGCACCGCCAGAAGGATTCATCTGCGCGAAGGAATACGATCTTATCGGGCCAGTTATCAACCAAACCGGACATTGAAGAAGAATGTAGAAGCCAAAGGACGGGCCCGGAAGTTATACAACAAGGTTGTAACGAAGTACGACGGATGCATCCTCATGGATGATGAAACGTACTTGAGTGGATTTTGGGCGGCTTCCTGGCTAAAAATTTTACAAACCCACTGGTTGGGGTGATGTCTCTGCCAAGTTCAAATTCGTTTTTGCCGATAAGTTTGCAAGAGAGTGTTTGATCTGGCAAGGTATTTGCAGCTGCGGGCGAAAAACCCCGGTTTTTGTGAAAAACAAGACCACGGACTCCAAAATGTACAAGGAGGAGTGTCTGAAAAACGTTTTTTCCCGTACATTAGATCTCACAAAGGACCAGTTAAGTTTTCGACAGATTTGGCAAGCTGCCACTACAGCAAAGAGGTACTACAGTGATACCGGGACAACGGGTGGATTTTGTCGAAATGAATATCAACCCACTCAACTGCTCTCAATTCCGCCCTGTCTAAAAATGTTAGGCAATTGTCAAGCAGAAGATGAAGGAGAATGGTAGGACGACTCGGGATGTCACAGAGTCAGAGATGAAGAGATTATGGAACAAAATGGCCGCTGAGGTCAGCGAATAGGGTGTCCTAATTATTATGACGACGAAAAGTTCAAAATTTCATTAAAACAATATCAGAATAATTTTTTTTTTATAATTTTTCCTTTAAAGTGCATAAAAACCCTACAGATAGACCCTTTTTAGTGCGTCCAGATTCATCGTGATCCATGCTTTAATTCCAACAATAATCCTCTTATATTAAATCATATTTCTGATTGATTCTCGACCAACTATGAATATTTAGCTTTGAACTATATATACATATATATATATATATATATATATATATATATATATATATATATATATATATATATATATATATATATATATATATATATATATATATATATATATATATATATATATATATATATATATATATATATATATATATATATATATATATATATATATATATATATATATATATATATATATATATGTGATACCTATTATACATTCAACAATTCTTCTATGATTGATTTCATGCATTCAACATTAGATATAATAGAATCAACTATACTTCTTTGACTGATGTTTAGCATTCAACAATAAATATAGTGGATTCAACTATATTAAAATGATTGTTTCAACTATAACTATGATAAGTTTAACTATATTTTTACGATTGATTTTACTACATTTATCATTGAGGTCATTCATATTTCTTAGTTCTGTTTCCTTGATATTTTTAGTTTTTGTTTGTTTTATGAAAATTTAAATTGCTTATTCAAAATGATTCAACAAACATATTTTAACATACACATTTACACATTCGACATAATATTAAGGCTCGTTTTCACTGCGACTTCCCCGAGCGTTCCGAGTTTACTGCTGCTGTTGTTGGCGTTTTGCCCATGTGAACTACCATCGCCGCTCAAATCCAGGGAGATCCGGTTGCCGCACGCGGACGCTGTTGCCAAAGATGATCAAGGAAGTTAATATTTTCATCTCAATATTAATTTCGTTGTAAAGCTTGAAACAGATTAGACACCCCGACTTCATTCCAGAGGTGTAGAACATGAAGGATAGGAGGGCTTCCTTACCAGTTTTTCTGGCATAAATCGAGAACATATCAAGCATTGGGAGCATTTATTTTATAAGATAAAGTTGTTTGCGTATGAATAATTTGAGGCATTCCTTTTTCATGGCGCGGAATCGGGAAGAAAGAGGTAGGCTTTATGCATATTTTATTTGACATAACTCGAAAACTCTTATTAAACAAATGGAGCAGAATGTGGCATGTGATATTTTTCAGATACTCAAGATATATCTATGGTATAGTTCGCGAGCTCTTCCCGCATTAGAAGGGGGAGAGGGTGGGAAATTTATATCAATTAATTAACTTATTAATTAATTAAAGAATTTATGAAGCTCATAAAAACAGTTATTAAATTTCAAATCTTGGAAACGAATTCGGATATAAAGTTACAGAAAATTAGTTGAAGTCTTCTTTGTATTGCCATTCGAGACTCCAGCTACGTCTCTCATTGTATAGCGGTGACTTTTGATTCTCTTTGTAATTTGATTTAAAATAATTCCCACAAAATAATTAAAATTTGAAAAGTGTAGCAAAGCATCCTGAAGGTGTTAGTTTTATTTTTCATTTTTCTGGCTCGCCACTCTCATATGCAGGGATACTCATATTTGTGTGGAAATATTTGGTTTTGCAGAAATGTACTGTTAAATTTATTATATTTGTAGTTGAATGCCTAAAATCAATCATACAATTGTAGTTGAATCTATCATATTTAGGGTTTATACCCTTACAGTTGAACGTATCATATTTATAGTTAAACTAGCTGACCCGATAAACTTCGTTTTACCCGTTACTTAAAAAATCGTTGGAAAATGTTTACAGTTCTTTAACTTTCTCGTGCTCGTGAATCAGTTTTCATGAAAATCGTCTTCAAATTGTTCGAGTTTTGTCTCGTTTCTAGTTGATTTTGTATAGGAGCCCCCCTTCCATAAAAAGTGAGATTCTTGAAAATATTATACAAACCATCTCTGACCCGAAAAACCATCAGATACCAAATTTCATTCAATTCCGAAAGACCATTTATACGTGATGGTGTTACAAAGAAAACGTCTCCATTTATATATATTAGATGTGAGAGGTTTACTAGAAATGTATAGTTGAATCTATTAAATTTATAGTCGAATGCCTATTTTCAATCATACAATTGTAGTTGAATCTATCATATTTACAGTTGAATTAATAATACCGTTACAGTTGAATCTATTATATTCATAGTTGATTGCGTAAGGTCAAAAATGAATACAACTGTTATGATTTGTCTGTACCAGTTTTTGTTTTTGTACCTGAAAATATTCAAATTTTCGAAGGTGATGGAAAGAATTAGAGGAACATGGGGTATCAAAGAACGAAACAACATAAGCCGTAAATATCATGAATTTATCGAAAAAGATACAACGGCAAGACTTAAAGCAGAGATTGTAAGTTCAAGTCCTGCCGGTGAGCCGTTGTATCTTTTTCGAAAAACTCATGATATTATCGGCTTATTTTCTTTCGGTTTTTGATACCTCATGTTTCTCTAATTCTTTCCATCACCTTCGAAAGTCAAAAATCAGTTGATGTGTTGGTATCGCTAAATATTAGTTTAACTTCGATTTCAACTTGCAACCACTCAACTGGAAGACTGACTTGTAGGTGACGAAAATTAGTGTCGCGAGTTCGCTAGTACAAGCTACTAGTGTTCGTATCGGTAGAAATTAGTTTAGAACCAATTTGCGACCAGTCAAGTGAAAGAGATTGACTTGGAGATGACGAAAATTAGTGTCGCAAGTTCGCTAGTACAAGCTACTAGTGTTAGTACCACTAGATATTAGTTTAGCTCCGATTTCAGTTTTAGATCAGTCAAGTGTAAAGGTTTGGCTTGTAGGTGACAAAAATTAGTGTCATGAGTTCGCTAGTACAAGCTTCTAGTGTAAGTACCGCTAGATATTAGTTTAGCTCCGAGTTCAACTTGCGACCAGTCAAGTGAAATGGTTTGACTTGTAGGTGACGAAAATTAGTGTCATGAGTTCACTAGTACAAGCTACTAGTGTTAGTACCGCCAGATATAAGCTTTGCTCTGATTTTAACTTGCGACTCGTCTAATGAAATAATTGGACTTGTAGGTAACGAAAACTAGTTTCGCGAGTTCACTAGTACGAGCTATTAGTGTTAGAATCGCTAGATATTAGTTTAGCTCCGAATTCAACTTGCGACCAGTCAAATGAAAGAGTTTGACTTGTAGGTGACGAAAATTAGAGACACGAGTTCGCTAGTAAAAGCCTCTAGTGTAAGTACCCCTAGATATTAGTTTTGCTCCGATTTTAACTTGCGATTAGTCAAGTGAAAGGGTTTGACTTTTAGGTGACGAAAATTAGTGTCGCGAGTTCTCTAGTACAAGCTATTAGTGTCAATATCGGTAGAAATTATGATTGACTTATAGATGACGAAAATAAGTGTCGTGAGTTCCCTAGTGCCAGTTATTAGTGTAATTATCGGTAGAAATAAGTTTAGCTCCGATTTCAACTTGCTACTAGTCGAACGAAAGGGTTTGACTTGTAGGGGACGAAAATTAGTGTGGCGGGGATTTCTGAAATTCGAAGAAAGTGACAACATGACACACTCTATTCCTGTATGTGTGTCCCTATTTGAAAGTTTTTATTTTTGGTCGACTCCACCTTAAACAATAACAAAACTAAATATTAAATAGAAAACTCAAAATTTAAGAAACTTTTTCACGTCATATCTAATATCGGCTTTTTCTAATGGTTCAGAGGATATCGAACTGCAAACCAGAGGCAAACTTATGTTTGAATTTGTATTGCCTTAAAGTTAAGTAAGTTAAAGTAAATCTAGTTTTTAAAGTTTAACCAATTGTTTTCAAGTATGTTTTTCAAATGGCTTTTGATATAGCTCAGTTAGCAAATCAGTTGCCTCCTGAGCCGATGTCGGCGAGTTCGAGCCCGAGAGTAAACATCGAACACAGTTATACTAAATAAGTTTTTCTAAGACTGTCCGCCAATTTCAACGTTGATATAAAGTCGCGAATGCTACATAGATAGTAAATAAATGTGCCATGAGATAGCCAAGGTATCGAGCGGCTGGTTACGATGGTGTCGGTAGTCTGGATTTTTTTAAAAAATAAGTTACAAGAGTTCAACAGTTTAAACTTTTTGACCGTTTTTTGCGTCTAAGATGGTAAAGAAGTAAAAACTTCTTATCAATACGTAGGAATGAGAAAGAACATGCGACAATTATGCTTACAAGGAGATTATAGATCTCTGAAAATACTAAGAACACATTTTCATTTTGGCTTTGATCAAAATGATAAAAGCTCCATCCTTACTAACTTCTAAGTTAAATGTTAAGTTTATAGATACACCTGGCACATTTTAATTTTGTTAAAGTTAAAGACTTTATGATCCAAGTCCAAAATTAAAATTGATTAAATTAAGTTGTTCCAACATGTTTCGACTTCTACTGGCATATAGATTTTAACGTATGTAGCAAATTAGTTGAACTATAGCTACAAATTAAAATATTCTAACTGCACCGCGGCACCATGATTTTTATCTCTAACAGCATATAATTAGGACCATATTGTTCACGCTCGCGGCTGAACCGACCCACCTTCAAGGTGATTCTTCGATTTAGAACGTCCAGCCGAGGGACCTGCCAGCCGTTTCGATATTTGATCGCTCAAATTATAGATTATGAAATAATTACAATAATAGTGGTATATTTTTTTCTGCTCTTATATCCACCAATCATTTTCGCAGCGAGATCTCTCCTTGGACTACCTGTTCCTGGGATGTTAGGCGCTTCATACCAACTCTTCATCAACATCACCAGCATCTTCGTCATTTTGATAATCATCATCGCCGGCTCTCGTCTCGTCACGTCGATGTTAGTTACTCTATACCAGAACGAAAAACTCCCCATAAGAGCCAGCCATTTTTATGCCACTTTTCTAATCGAGCTCGGTCTCAATCGTCGTGACGGGCTCTCAAGAAAGATCAACAGCGATGAATCTGAAGTTTGATTTTGTTGCTTTATTCTTCTTCGTTACAAAATGGGTATTTTTTCTGCAGTCAAAATAACAAGTGACAAGAACCTTTGGAATTTCTGGTATGAAAAATTTCAAACAATTTTAACCTGAATTTTTATGTATTCCATGAGCATATTGCTAAATTAAATCTACTTATTCAGATACTAAACTTTTTTGAAATTTGTTTCATATTGTTTTAATCAAAAATATCCCACTGTTCCCGTATCGATCGAATGGTTCGATTCCAAGCGAAGAAGCTCCGTTTGATCTCTCCAGGGATAAGCCACCGTGCAGTCAGTCGTCGTCCGTTGAGTCGTTTCCGATATGTAATGAATATGGATGGGCCCATCGAAGAAAGATTGCTGAATCAAACGGAATGAAAGAAAGAATCGAGAGAAAAAAAAGGATCGCGGATCGTATCTCGGGTTGGCTGGTTGAAGAACATGTGGCAGACGTGTTCTGTGTTGTTGCTGTTGATGTTGCTCAATCGACGAAGACGACGACGTTTTGACCAGGTATCCCAGCTAACCACCTTTCGATCGATCTCTCTTGGAATCAGAAGTGGAAAAAAAAGAGTCGTCGAGAACCCATCACACCAAGCACAGGACAGGATAGGATTGAAATGCCCGGTCCCGGTGAATGCGCGACGAACCCGATTCGAATCAATTCCATCCAAGTCTCATCAGCCTGGCTGGGCCTCGGTGTTAGACCGGCTTGTATCCTGATTTGTGTTTTTTTAAACGGTTCTGAGCTTCTTTTAGACTGATAACCAATTATCGTATTTTTAAATAAAATTATTGAAATTAAATTCAAAAAACAAAAATGACACAAATGTCAAAAACATGACTTTAGAATTGTTCATGTTATTTCTGTGATGTGTCACTTTGTCACATGTCGTTTTGAGCTATTGCGCAATGGGAAAAAAGTGTATAAACCGCGAAGAATTTCAATATCTTCCCTACTGCATGAGCCAAATCTTGGGAAATATAACTGCCTTTAGTAAAAATGTCCGGAAAATCGATCGGACATAGTTTCAGATGCCGCACGAGCTAATGAACGGAGATATAGTTCCTTTTTAACCCCAAATTGCCCTATATGTTGCAAACTATCCAGAATAACACTTATTTGGACTAGAAAATTTCGAACAAAAACAGACCTATCTTGTTTGATTTTTTCCGAGGAATCAAATGAACGTTGTTTAAGCCACCGCAGGCATCGGACAATGGAGTCATATCTGTTTTAACCATAATTTACCTAATGTTTTTGTACCTATTGCAGAAAAGCACGTTCGGGCTTGATAAAGTTTGTGATTTCAGGATTTCAGGACAAAAAGCTGAGACAAAAGTTCACCCAGACAGAACCAAAATCGATGGACATTAGACTGCCTCAAATGACCCGAAATTTTAAAAAGTTATGCGCTGCAGGCTTAAATTGATCCTAAGCCTAGTACAAGGTCTCATGCAAAATTTGGGCCAGATTGGATCACGGAAAGGGGTCGCTCAACGAGCCTAAAGTTTGTATGGGATTTTGAGACATTTTGTTCATGAGGAACATTAAAATCCAGTTTTTCATAAATTACGTTGGTCCTCTTTGGCTGATTTCTTTTGAAAAAGGGTTTTCTTAAAGCCTAAACTATGACGAATATTTCATCCGAAGACTGCTTTTTGATTTGAGTTGAGATAGAAAAATTATTTGGCTTAAAAAAATAGTTATCTTTTTTAAGGGTGATATTCATTACTATTATATGAGAGACACTGCTTCGAACATTTTGACGCTGCATTAACAGTTATGAATATCACCCTTTAAAAAGATAACTATTTTTTGAAGCTTGATTACACTGAACCCAAAATCACACTTAAAATACACTTGACGTTTCACTTAAAAGTGGGAGTTCAGTGAATTTCTTCATTTCAAGTGGCTCATGTAGATTTCACTTACCCGTCATTTATGTTTCAAGTGACCGAATCAATGCTCACTAACTCATCACATAAGTTTTAAGTGACTGTCACTTAAAATTCCTCTGAAAATCCACTTACTTCGCCGCTCACTTCAATTTCATTACATTCTCACTTAAAATTCACTTGACCCGTCACTTAATTGTCAAATTCACTTGACCGGTCACTTAAAATTGAAATGAATGTACAGGTAGCGAATGACAGCCATGTTGTGAAAGATTGTTTTTATTATGGAAACATAACAGAATTGTGTATGAGCTGGTAGGTGCAGAAAAAGAGTCATTTATATGTTTCATAACAATTATATACTTCCAGAGCCCGAGAAAAATATCCTGTGAGGCGGATAATACGTCGTAGTGCAACTATTCATCCGAATGAGGGGCCAAAATATGAATCGGCAGAAGTTGTAACTTCTACAGAGCAACTATGAATAAATTGGCCATGGTGGGAAATCTTTGTTGGATGTAAGTTGTGATAAATAATCAAAATATTTCAATTTAATGTTTATTTTTCTTTCTGTCCTTCAAAACAGGTTTCGGAAATGCTTCCCGATGGTATTTTTATTCTGAAATTTTCAAGAACAGTGCAAATAAAAGTAAGTAGGTACATATCATGAAAATTAAACCTCGAAACATTATTATTTTTTTTTTTTTATTTTCAGAAAATATCAGGCTAAATTTTGGGAAAAAATCGAAAAAGTAGATGAGTATTTCAAGCCAAAACTTTAATTTGAACCCATCAATAAATTTGTGAAAAAACAATGTATTTTATCGAATTCGCAAATAAAAAAATAATTGTTTTGATTAAACGAAGTTTATTGATAAGTTAATTTCCGAAATTTCATCTTAAAATCACTATTACTCAAAATTTAATAGACCTGAGCATACATTTCATATTCACTTCAGGCTCACTTAGAATTCACTTCGTCACTCACTTGAAATTCACTTGACCAGTCACTTAAGTGAATATCACTTGACGGTCACTTAAAATTCACATGAATTCACAAATGGCGCAAATTCACTCCAGAGGTCACTTACATTTTAAGTGAAAATTATTTTCGGTGTACTTTTTTATCTTGACTCGAATCGAAATGCAGTCTTCGGATGAAATATTCGTCATAGTTTAAACTTGAAGAAAAATCAAAAGAAATCGTCCGGAGGGGATCAACTTTATTCATGAAAAACTGGATTTTCATGTTCCTCATGAACAAAATGTCTCAAAATCCCATACAAACTTTAGGCTCGTTGAGCGACCCCTTCCCGTGATCCGATCTGGCCCAAATTTGGCATGAGACGCTGCACTAGGCCTAGGATCAATTTCTGCCTGCAGCACATAACATTTCATAAGCTTGAAATTTCTCAAACAAATTTGGGGCAGTCTAATGGACATCTTTAAGCTGTGGACTAACTAGAAGACATTTCTGATTGCTCGATGAAGTTACCGACAAAAAATGTAAATTGTGAAAATGTGACTTAATAATTGCTTTAATTGTAAAAATTAAATTAAATAATATGCTTAATCCGAAAAAAACTGTTAAGCAGAATTAAATATATGGTGGGAATCTATAATATCTATTCTTGATCTCTTAAAATCAAACATAAAAATATAATTGAATATATTATCTTTACAGTTTAATCAATTAAACCAGTATAGTTAAATTTACTATATTTATTGTTGAATGCACAACATCAATCGCACGATTATAGTTGAATCTTTTATATTTATAGTTGAATGCCTAAAATCAATCATAAAACTATAATTGAATCTACTATATGTATTGTTGAACACAACATATCCATCAGATAATCAATTCTTTTAATAGTTGAAATATTTAGATTTATAGTTGGTCGAAAATCATTCAGAAATAAAGTTGAATATAGGCGGAATATTGTTAGAAAAACTTTTCTTTTTTCTCCGTGATGGCCGCTTTACCCTCAATTCCCCTACAGTTATTAAAGTTATTCCAGAGAAAGGCATGTCCGGACTTGAAAATTTAAAACCAAATGAGACTTATCTCGTGTGTGTTTTTTTCCTAAATTATCGAATGATGGCTGTTTGGGCCACCTCACGCTTCGTATAATGGAGATATGGCTAAAATATTTGAAAAATATAAGAGAATTTAGGGTTTAAAACGGCCATAACTCCATTTTCCGATGTTTGTGGTGGCTCAGATTGCCTTTATTCGATTTCTTGGCAAAAAAAAACTCCACAAAATAAGTTTTTGGCTCAAAATTTTCAAGTCCGTACATGGTTTTTCTGCAAAATTTGAAAAATGTTAAGAATGGAGGGGAAAACGGACATAACTCCAATTTCCTTTGCGTGTGGTGGCTCAAACAGACTTCATTTGATTCCGCGAAAAAAAAAACACAAAAGCTATCACTTGATTCCAAATTTTCTAGTCCGAACTTACTGGTTTCATATTTTACTGAAAAATATAGGGGATTCGTGGGTAAAATTGGCCTAAGCTTCATTTTACAAAGCGTGCGATGGCTAAAATAACCTTCTACTGGTTCTTTGGAAAAAAGAAATCTCACAAGGTAAATCTAATTTGGTTCACTCAGAACGTGCTTTTTCTGAAATTTTTGAAAAATTTTGGAGAGTTGAGGTTAAAACAGTCATAACTCCATTTTCCGATCCGTGCGGTGGCTCAAATAGCCTTCCTTTGATTCCTCGAAAAAAACACACCAGCAGATCTATTTTTGTTTAAAATTTTGTAGTCCAAATCAGTGTTATTCTGGATTGTTTACAAAATGTAGGGGAATTTGGGAATAAAATGGTTCTATATCTCCGTTCGTTTGCTCGTGCGGCACCTGAAACTATGTCCAATCGTCAATTCTCCGAGCATTTCCACAAAAAATGTATATTTTCATAGATTTGGCTCATTTAGGACGGAAGATATTGAATTTCTTCGCAGATTATGCATTTTTTCCCCTTTTCTGCATTGTTGTTATTTTCATAATTTTAGTAAATTTTGGAATTTTTGCCATTTTTGTCATTTTTTATTTATTTTTGTCATTTTTGTAATTTTTGTTATTTTTGGCCTTTATTGTTTTTTTTTGCATGAATGTCATTTTTTGTCATTTTTTTTATGATTTTTGTCATTTTTGTTTTTTTTTTGTCATTTTTGTCATTTTTGTCATTTTTGTCATTTTTGTCATTTATGTCATTTTTGTCATTTATGTCATTTTTGTCATTTTTGTTCTTTTTGTTATTTTTGTCATTTATGTCATTTATGTCATTTTTGTCATTTTTTTCATTTTTGTCAGTTTTGTAATTTTTGTCAATTTTGTCATTTTTTGTTATTTTTTTCCAATTTTGTCATTTATGTCATTTTTGTCATTTTTGCCATTTTTTTCATTTTTGTCAGTTTTGTAATTTTTGTCATTTTTGTCATTTTTATCATTAATGTCATTGATGTCAATTTTGTCAGTTTTGTTATTTTTGGCCTTTATTAATTTTTTGCATTTATGTCATTTTTGTCATTTTTGTCAGTTTTGTCATTTATGTCAATTTTCATGATTTTTGTCATTTTTGTTTTTTTTTTTTGTCATTTTTTGTTATTTTTGCCAATTTTGTCATTTATGTCATTTTTGTCATTTTTGTCATTTTTGTAATTTTTGTAATTTTTGTCATTTATGTCATTTTTGTCATTTATGTCATTTTTGTCATTGTTGTCATTTTTGTCATTTCTGTCATTTTTGTCATTTAGGTCATTTTTATCATTTTTGTCATTTATGACATTTTTGTCATTTATGTCATTTTTGTCATTTTTGTCATTTTTGTTCTTTTTGTTATTTTTGTCATTTATGTCATTTTTGTCATTTTTGCCTTTTTTTTTTCATTTTTGTCAGTTTTGTAATTTTTGTAATTTTTGTCATTTTTATCATTTTTGTCATTTTTGTCATTTTTGTCATTTTTGTCATTAATGTCATTAATGTCATTTTTGTCAGTTTTGTTATTTTTGGCCTTTATTAGTTTTTTGCATTTATGTCATTTTTGTCATTTTTGTCAGTTTTGTCAGTTTTGTCAGTTTTGTCATTTATGTCAATTTTTATGATTTTCGTTATTTTTGTTTTTTTGTCATTTTTTGTTATTTTTGCTAATTTTGTCATTTATGTCATTTTTGTCATTTTTGTCATTTTTGTCATTTTTGTCATTTTTGTCATTTATGTCATTTTCGTCACTTTTGTCAGTTTCTGTAATTTTTGTCATTTATGTCATTTTTGACATTTTTGTCATTTATGTCGTTTTTGTCATTTTTGTCATTTTCGTCACTTTTGTCAGTTTCTGTAATTTTTGTCATTTTTGTCATTTTTGCCATTTTTGTCATTTTTGTCATTTTTGTCATTTTTGTCATTTATGTCATTTTTGTCATTTTTGTCATTTTTGTCATTTATGTCGTTTTTGTCATTTTCGTCAATTCTGTCAGTTTCTGTATTTTTGTCATTTATGTCATTTTTGTCATTTTTGCCATTTTTGTCATTTTTGTTATTTTTGTCATTTTTGTCATTTTGTCATTTATGTCATTTTTGTCATTTTTGTCATTTATGTCATTTTTGTCATTTTTGTCAGTTTTGTCACTTGTGTCATTTTTGTCATTTTTTTCATTCTTGTTGATTTTGTCATATTTGTCATTGTTTTCATTTTTGTCATTTTTGTTATTTTTGGCCTTTATTGTTATTTTTGTCATTTATGTCATTTTTGTCATTTTTGTCATTTTTGTCATTTATGTCATTTTCGTCACTTTTGTCAGTTTCTGTAATTTTTGTCATTTATGTCATTTTTGTCATTTTTGTCATTTATGTCGTTTTTGTCATTTTTGTCATTTTTGTCATTTTTGTTATTTTTGTCATTTTGTCATTTATGTCATTTTTGTCATTTATGTCATTTTTTGTCATTTTTGTCATTTTTGTCATTTTTGTCAGTTTTGTCACTTTTGTCATTTTTCTCATTCTTGTTGATTTTGTCATATTTTCATTTTCGTCACTTTTGTCAGTTTCTGTAATTTTTGTCATTTATGTCATTTTCGTCACTTTTGTCAGTTTCTGTAATTTTTGTCATTTTTGTCATTTTTGCCTTTTTTGTCATTTTTGTTATTTTTGTCATTTTTGTCATTTTTTCATTTTTGTCATTTATGTCATTTTTTGTCATTTTTGTCATTTTTGTCATTTTTGTCAGTTTTTGTCACTTTTGTCATTTTTGTCATTTTTTTCATTCTTGTTGTTTTTGTCATATTTGTCATTTTTGTTATTTTTGGCCTTTATTGTTTTTTTTTTGTCATTTATGTCAGTTTTGTCATTTATGTCATTTTTTTATGATTTTTGTCATTTTTGTTTTTTTTTTGTCATTTTTTATCATTTTTGTAATTTTTTGTCATTTTTTGTCATTTTTGGCCTTTATTGTTTTTTTTTTGCCATTTTTGTCATTTATGTCATTTATGTCATTTTTTTCATTTTTGTCATTTTTGTCATTTTTGTCATTGTTGTCATTGTTGTCATTTTTGTCATTTCTGTCATTTTTGTTACTTTTGTCATTTTTATCATTTTTGGCCTTTATTGTTATTTTTGTCATTCTTGCCTTTATTGTTATTTTTGTCATTTATGTCCAGAGGTGCAAAGAGATCCCTACATGTAGCATGCAGCGCACGACTTTTAGCCGATTCTAACAGACCGACGTCAGCCACGAAAGAATCGTCTTGCAAAGTTGCAGACTGATTCTTTCTCCCTTATGTGCAGAACGTCGAACGTGTCTGCAAGTAAAAGCCAACCGCGCGGTAAAATCCTTTGACTGCACGTTCCGAAAATTACAAACGATTCTCCGAAGTTAGGAACAGTTGCAAACTTGCAAGCCCGAAGATAAAATCCCTTGAGCCGAACAGAAAGAATCATTTCCGAAGATAGCTACAGTCTGCAAGTTGCTTGCATGCAGCGCGATGATGCGATGTACGTTTGCAAACTTGCAAGTTACAGGCAGAACCGTAGACCCGTTCTTGTGCGGTTCGATTTGATCCATCCCAACCCAACCTAAAACCGAACCGAATCCATGGCATGGTGTAAGAAAATGATAGGCCGAGGTGCCGTCGACTATCCATTCAGTTGCCGTTCAGCCAGCGAAGCGGCATGCCGTACGACAAGAGCAGGGATATGTTGAAGTTGTTGTTGTTGGTGCCTTCGTGTTCGTTTCGTTTTCTTCTAAGACGGATTCGAAAGGAAGTGGTGCCCAAATTTTATTTGAATTTTCAATTATCATACCAGGGTGATTGATATAAATCATCAAAGCAAATACAAGCAAATTTGTTTTGATTATAACTTTGTCATTTTACAAGTTATTTATAAACACAAAGTTGTTAATTAAAACTGATCCAAACACTGTTGGAAAATCATCTATATTGTTTTATAACAGAGCTGCCTTAAAATTCTTTAAAGTTTCGTTCCGAAAAATTCAATCGATTCTCCAAAGGCAGGATCACTTGATTAGTAGGATCACAGATTAAATTGTGTGAATTTCAATTTTAGAATTCAGTTTCATTTGCTTAGACATGTATAAGAATCACGTCATCTTTACCAAGTTATCTACAGTTTTTACAGAAAGTTTTTACAGATCGGTACAAAACTCAATAGAAATTCAGTGCTTGCTCGTCGTCATTCCAACCTTGAACTCAAAAACTTCACACACTGTTTGATTCGAATCTTCTGTCAAAGTTTTATAACTTGGTTTTAATTAATTTCGCGTCCTGAACTCGAATTTTTGGTCAGATTTTGTCTATCGCATCCAGTATTACTGATAAGGCTTTTAAAAATCAGTGCTATGATAAATCAATAACTGTCTATATATTATTTTTTACTTCTTTGCTGAAGACTGTAAAGCGTTTTAAGTTATACTTTGAAAAATATCTATAATTCATTTTGGTATAAAATTTCATCAGAATTTCGTCTCAACAGAAGGAAGAAAAAATTTCTTTTACTTCAAAGCCAAAATTACTTGCAGTCTTCGTAGAAACTTAAATTTTAAAAATCTTACTCAACGGTTGCTATTTATCTCAGATATTACGAAACTGCTTATAAAAAGCTGGACGTTTCACGGTTAAACATATCACGCTTTCGCCCATCAATCAGTCAATTGCATAATCTTCAAAATAAGAAGTATGGAAACTGAATAAATTATTGATTTATGTTTCAAAGTCAGCAACTTATGTACTTTTTATCAAAATAAATTGACTAAAGGATTAACATGAATGAACATTTTCATACAAATCGGAATTTTTTATTCAAGTTTTTTAAACTGTTTGCGTATCTTTCGTAACGAACTTTTGAAATCTGCCACTTTTAAGTTTAACTTCGCGAGAACTACTATGAAGAATTTTTGCAAAAGGCTTTGATAAGTATCTCAAATATCAAAATTTAAATAAAACAAGTCCAAAAAAGTAGATTTTCAAACAACTGCTGAATCACATATTTGAAAAACGCTGAATCACATTAAAAAAACGCTTTGATACGAAATATGAATTAATGGCATGAAATCAAATAACATCGCGTTTAAAGGTTGAAGTGACAGTGAGCACTTAGCTTATTTAATAGAACTATGAACGGTAATGTGTATCAACTCCATTTCATTTTACAACGGTGACCAAAAAAGGCACTCAGCTCGATCATTTTATGTTAACCTGATTTTCTTTGATTTTTCTTTTCAAGCTCCTTGAATTTGTGAATGTTGGCAACCCTGCTCTCAATACTGAATCTTTAATATGTGATTCTATTTTATCAAGTGATCCTATCCATGGAGAATGGATTGAATTTTTCGGGCCGCAGCTGTGTTATAAAACAATAAAGATGATTTTCCAACATTTTTAAGATAAGCTTTTATTAACACTTTTGTATTCATAAATAACTTGTAAGATGACAAAGTTATAATCAAAACAAACTAGTTTTTATTTGCTTTGATGATTTATCTTAAACACCCTAGAATGATCATTGAAAACTCAAATAAAATTTGGGCACCACTTCCTTTCGAATCCGTCTTAGAAGGAAACGAAACGAGCACGAAGGCACCAACAACAACAACAACTCCAACATGTCCTTACTTCTGTAGTACGGCGGCGCGCCGAGTGTTTTGCAGACAGCCATGTACATACGCTACACACGCACGCTTCGATGGCTGAACGGCAACTGAATTGATGGTCGGTGGCTGTGGCTCTTCGGCCTATCACTTTCTTTCTCCATGAACTCGGTTCGGTCGGTCCTAGGTTAGTGGAACGAATCCAACCGCACAAGAACGAGTCCACCGTCCTGTAACTTGTAAGTTGCAACTTGCAAATTTGCAAACGTACATCGCATCATCGCGCTGCATGCAAGCAACTTGCAGACTGTAGCTATCTTCGGAAATGATTCTTTCTGTTCGGCTCAAGGGATTTTATCTTCGGGCTTGCAAGTTTGAAATTTTCGTAACGTGCAGTCATCGCGACTTTTACTTGCAGACACGTTCGACGCTCTGCACGTAAGGGAAATAGAATCAGTCTGCAACTTTGCAAGATGATTTTTTCGGAGCTGACGTCGGGCTGTTAGAATCGGCACTGCATGTTTCATGATGGGATCTCTTTGCACCTCTGTTTATGTCATTTTTGTCATTTTTGTCAGTTTCTGTAATTTTTGTCATTTTTGTCATTTTTGTCAATTTTGTCAATTTTGTCATTTTTGTCATTTTTGTTATTTTTGATTGTTTTGTTTAACACTTTTCTAAGTTAGTAGTTTTAAAAAAGGATGTCTCAAAATATCCAATTTTTTTATTCGAGTCGGTCTACTGGATACATATCTAACGACTGGGCCCAGCCAGCCAGCTAGCCAGAAGGCGCAAAACAAAACGATCGATCGTTGATCGACGATTTTCTCGAGAGTATATTTCTTTCTGGAGTTTCTTATATTTTTTACGAGTGTTCGATAGGGTTCGTTCGTTCGGATGTTTGATACATTTTTTCAACTCGCTCCTTCTTCTCCTACCCTGAGCTTACTTCTCCTTGTGTTTATCCTAGGCATTCATTGGAATAGAGTTGCGTGTGAGGTCGCGCGGACGAAACGAAATGAAATGAAATGGAAATGGCTGTAAAGAAATTAACTGTTATGGGCTATGAAAATTAATATCTAGGATCATAAAGATCTCGAAACGGCTCTCGCCGGTTATCGGAAACCATATGACAATTTAAAATTCTCCTAAAACGCATTAAGATGACTAAGCGGGGGCTCATTTGGGCGATCGAGGCACGGTGGTGGTCGGAAATGATATGGTCCTGATCTTGTGGTGGTGATTGAATGTATAAATAATAAATATGATTCCTCGGCGTTGATAACAGAGAGCGTTCGTCATGGTTTTTCTATACTAGAATTGTGAGCTCGGGCCATAAGCTACTGGATTCTTGGGACATTTTATTTGTTTTGGAATTCTAAACATATTCAGTGCTCGGCCTTACAGATTAGTCATAAAAAGTTATGTGGTTCTGATAGACATGAACAGCAATAGATAATTCAGAGTTTTTTTTGCTTAAGTTTGAAAATACATAGTGAACGATCATCATCTGAGATTACATTGAAACAATTACAAAATTCATTCGCTCAGAATATTATTTTTTGTTTTTTGCTCAAATTTCAAGTAGGTTGTTCTAATTTGTAGTTATAGCAAAATTTTTTTTTATTACCTAAAACTTCTTTGCTCGATGAAGTTCGGGTTGTCCTTAACAAGCTGTCATTTAAGCTCACATACCATTGAAAAAAAAACCTACGTTTTGAAAAAATACTCCCAACCATGTTTCCGATAAAACAGTCAAGTATTTCACATATTTTACATAGTTCGCTGAAAACAGAGCTTTAAATTAGCGATGGTAATGTATGCCCCCTTTGTAAGGCTCGAGAAAACCGACAGCAAACAAGTTAAACGAAGAAAAAAACCAAAACACCAGCATTACAAAACAGAATGAATGCTAAAAGTGACCAAATCGAGTATCGAAACTTGTTTCCCAAAACGGCCACCGGAACGGCATCCCAACACGCTATGGGCACTGATAAAAATAATTTGTACCTTACTGAACATTGATTTTTGGGGTTTAAACACTATTGTTTTACATTGTTACTACTGAAGTGGAGTAGATCTACCGCAAACTGAAATGCGAAGCAAGAAGGATTGGGTTCAATAGTTCAATAATACGTCCAAGACGAAGTATATGCTGGCCTGCGGATCCGAGACCAACCGAACCGGCTTGTCCAGTAATAACAAGGTCACAATCAACGGCTAGGAGCTGGAGATAGTCGAAAACTTTGACTATCTCGGCTCTTTGGTGGCCACAGCCGTACAATTCGGCGGCGAATGATCAGCAGAAGTCGTGCCTACTATGAACTCCACAAGCAACTGCAGTCGAGAAGACTTAGCCCTCGCACAAAGTGTAACCTGTACACAAGACTCATTGGACCAGTTGTCCTCTTGCGACGAGTGTTAAGAACCATCTTTGGCGCGACTCTACGGCGAGCCCAGTGTTCAGAAGATGGTGCAGGCTGGCCGGATAAGCTAGTCCTGCCCCATGTTGCGAGAATACCGGACGACTGTCATCCAATAAAAGTTCAAAGCCGGCAGGAGATAACGATAGCA
This sequence comes from Uranotaenia lowii, assembly GCF_029784155.1. Classification (NCBI taxonomy): domain Eukaryota; kingdom Metazoa; phylum Arthropoda; class Insecta; order Diptera; family Culicidae; genus Uranotaenia; species Uranotaenia lowii. Next base: position 356,453,114 of record NC_073692.1, read on the forward strand.
TCGGGTGTCAAGGCTTTTGCGATATCGTCGTTCACTTCAAGTGTGCTGGCCTCAGCTCTTCGCATCTCAAGGCCAAAGGTGTAGTGAAAGGTTTCCATTGGTTATGTAGAGAATGTGCCAAGTTCTCAAACAACGCACCTGAAACCGCGATTTTCGTGAAAAACATTCCGCTGTGCCTGCCGACGTCCAAACAGAACTCACGAAGCTCAACGCTAGCCTGGGAATGATTTCTGAAACTTGTTCAAACATTTCTTCTACCAAAGTTGGCCCATGGCCAAAGCTTGATAACCAATCGAATAAACGCCGTCGCATGGATTACCCTATGACTCCAGCAGTTGGTACAAGAGCAACAACGTCAAAGAGCATCGCGACTGATACCTCCGGAAAAAAATGTTTCGGATCTTCTTAGCTAGACTCCAAAATACCGTGACGGCAGCTGATATCGAGGACCTTGTCAAGGAATGCCTATCCGGCGATGTTGTTGAGGTACACCTTTCATTTAAAAAAGACTCCGACTCATCCCAACTCAAGTCGGTCTTTTTCAAAGTCGGCGTTGATTTAAGCCTTAAACCCGCGGCGTTAGACGCTAGCACTTGGTCTGCTGGAGTGCTATTCCTTCCAGGAGCCAGAGGATTCTGGCTCAAAAAACCTACTTAGGGAATCTTTCCACATCCTCCATCTCCAAAGGGCTCCCACAAGCCAAGTTTAACCGACAGCACCTGGCCGATATAATCCTACTGTGGTAATCGGTATTCCGAGGTTCTAACCCCAGCTTCTGTTAGCGATGGATCCTCAGTTCACCCAACCCCGCTTCGACACGACAATGACCCTTCAACTGCTTTTCCTCGCACTGATAAGACACTTCGACTAAGTCGTGCTGATTCCGAACAGCGTCAATAGGCGTCCCAGCCCTGAGTTAGATTGTTGTGATTAGGTTCTCCAGCCTGCATCCTCAGGCAAGTACAAACGATGTTTTAGAACCTTCCCATTGCATGACGTAATTTTAGTTTCCAGTTGCTCAGACATGGCATGCTCTGACCTGAATCATCCTTCTGCCGCCTACTAATACGATCGTACTACAGCTTCTTCATAGGCTTCTCCACCGGGACGCAACGATCAAGGCACTATGGAGACCCCTGAACCCATCAGTCATCGGTCGTCCCGGCCCTTAATTCGATTTTTCTCGAAGGGGTTCTATGTTGGCCTTCCTCCTCGTGATGAACTCTTCCTCTTCAGTGCATTGCGAGCCTCTCAACATGTTACGCTAGTCAGGTTTTTGGCACGCTCTTTTACGAACCTTGAAAATGTAGCAACTTGTGCTTGGCCTTCAGCACCAGGATGCACCGTATCAGGTCTGACGGAGACCCCTTTACCCTTCATCCTTGTAGTTAGTCCCCTTTAGGAAGCGGCACTACTCGGATACCGTCCAGCGTTGGGATATCCTACACACGTTTGCGGCGCAACCGTGACCTCCGCTACGCAGAAGATGATGCCTTATCTTTGTAGCTTCGATCAAGGGATCGGACGCACACTACTCAGATGCTCCCCGTCCATCCTACACCGTTCGCGGACTGCCGTTGGTTCCAGCTCCTCTGCAGGGCAGTTATGATCCGGGTGAACCCATCGTTGACCGCATGCCAAGTGTTAGAATCTGTACACATCCTCTGCATCACGTTGTCTGCTGACGTATCGGACCTGCAGACGGCAAATATGTTGGTACGTACCGCCGCAAACCTCGGACAGGCAAACATCACATGTTCGTGTGTTTTCTTTCGTCTTCACAATTTGGGAAATATGGCGAAGCCACATGTCCAAACCGGTAGTGGTACTTCATGAAGCATCCATGACAAGTCAGGAATTGCGTCAACTTCACCGTGTCTTCTTCCGATCCAGCTCCCGATGTGCGGGATCAGACGATGGGTCCACCTTCCTGTCGCTGAGCTGTCTCACAGCTGCTGTCAGTTGGACATCGAGTCCTCGTTGGCGAGATCTCGAACGTTGGGCGTGTCTTTGTTGTAGTAGCAATAGACATCCTCCTCTAACAAAAAACAAGATGTCATGCCCGCCACTACGCAGGCGGCTTCGGACGACATGGTCCGGTATCCGCTGATAACCTGCAGGTTCATTAGCCGCTGAATGCCGCCAAGTCTCTGCAGGTTACATTGCCTTCCCAGGGCCTGTCTCCAGGCCACTGCTCCGTACCGCAAGATTGAAGTGGTCAAGCTTGCCAGTATCCTCCTTTTACCACTGCGGATTGCCGAGGAGTTCGGCATCATCCGTGTGAGTGCGGCCGTGTCCATTGCCGCTCTCTTGCATACGCAGTCGACATGACTCGTGTGCGCGTTTGGACAAACTGCAATAGTATCTGTTTAGGGTGAGATCAGGTTGGTGATTAGCACCATCTCGGTTTTGTGGTGGGCTAGGCGCAGGCACTTGGAGTGCATCCAGCTTTCCACTGCTTGGATAGCTACTGTGGCAAGTAGCTCTACCTCCGCTGTTGAGGAGCCTCTCGCCAAGAGGGCTACTTCATCCGCAAACCCTACGAGTTCAGCTCCCGATGAAAGGCTCGTTCGTAGGAGCTCGTCGTATGTGATGTTCCACCGGACCGGGTCGAGTACTGACCCCTGTGAAACATCCGCCGAAACCTCTTGTGTCCGTAGACTCTCACCGATCATATACTGCAGTTGACGATTGTGGAAGTAATTTTCCACATACTTATACAGATATTCCGGGATCTTCATTTGGATGAGCGACGTTGCAATCGCTGTCCAACTGACACAGTTGAAGACGTTCTTCACGTCCAGGGTGACCACCGCGCAAAAGCGAAGCCCTCTCTCTTTGTTAGCCTTGCTCTGTCCGCTGCCTCAATGACAGAGTGGATGGCATCAGCAGTGCTATCTAAAGTTGGCTCTCTCTGTGCACCCGATTTTTTTTTTATCCGGATCCAGTACGCTCAACAACTTTTTCGATTAGACTCTCTGAGTACAGCGACTTTGCGGCAGATTAACAGCTTGGCAAACGAAAACGGTCGTATGTTTGATCTCTTCTTTACCAGCGATGGGGTTCGCTGTTTTGGCCCCTGTTCCATACGTTAAAGTAGTACACCATCATCCTGCTTTATTGGTCTCGCTTGATGTCACTAGACTTGCTCCTATCGCAAAATTAGCACCCTTCTATCTTGACTTCAAGAATGCCGTCTTTGACAAGATTTCTTGTACCGTGGCTACCATTGACTAGGAATCTGAGCTCGACCTATCTAATCCCCACGCTGCAGCCGAAACCTTCTCGCACATCTTGAATTACGTTATCGATCGCCGCGTACTTCAGTAGTGTGTTTACTGAAAGGAATATACGGAATCCTTGGATCACGACAGAACTACGTATTGAAAGTCAGCAGAATGAACCTGGTCTGCCAACCCAAATGTTTCTGAATGACAATACGGCGATCTCTGTGGAGTCTGTGATTATTTGCCCCAGTAGTTCTTTTTCTGCGGGTCCGCACGGAATATCTGCTACTTTTATTAAACATTGTATGCCTGTTTTGCTGATTCCTGTTAGGCTTATTTTCCAAACATCGCTTGACAAAGCTGACTTCCCCTTACTGTGGAAGCAGGCTTACTTGTTTCCAGTGTATAAAAAAGGTAACAGGAGAGATGTCAACAACTACTGGGGAATCTCGGGATAATGCGCTGTAGCCAAACTATTTGAATTGGTAGTCTTGGATCCGATTTTCATGTCCTGTGAGATTTTTTTACGACAATCAACACGGATTCATGCCCAAGCGTTCTGCGACAACTAACTGCCTGACGTTTACTTCTTACTTGCACGAAAGTTTCGCTGCGAAGTCTCAAACCGACGCTATTTGCACCGATTTATCTGCGGCATTTGACAAAGTCAACCACAATATTGCCATTGGAAAGCACGAACGCCTGGTTTTCTGTGCAACTGTTCTCAGCTGGTTTCGGAGTTACCTATCTGGAGGTAAATTAACAGTTCCCAGGGGGGACTCTTTCTCCAGAAAATTCTCTGCTTCTTCTGGTGTGCCTCAGGGAAGCCATTAAGGGCCGATTATCTTCTTAATCTACTTCAACGATGCGCTCTCACTCCTCGACGGCCCAAAGCTATGCTATGCTGACGACCTAAAACTATCTTACAACGTCAACGGCCAGGACGATATTGATTTCCTAGAAAATCAATTTAACTTCTTCGCACATTGCTGTGACATAAACTGTCTGCCTTTGAATTGCAGTAAATGTGCAGTCATCAGTTTATCAAGAAGGCGGCAACCTTTTTCCGCTGCTGAGATCAATGATCTGGGCTTAATTCTAGACCGGAAGCTGTAATTCAGGACACACACAAACTACGTTGTCGACAAAGCCTCAAGAAGTCTTGAATTCTTATTTCGATTGTCCAGGACTTCAAGAATGTGAATTGCCTGAAAAGTTTGTATTTCTGTATTGTTTGCTCTATCCTTGAATATGCATCAGCTGTTTGGTGTCCCTACTACCAGAATGGAGCCGCATGGATCGAGGCTATACAGCAGCGCTTCTTGCAATTCGTCCTTTGACGCCTAACTTGGCAACCCCCGTTTCACTTGCCAAGCTATGAACATTCAACCGTTTTTCTGAGCACTTCGACTTCGGCGTTTTGATAGATGTTGACCCTCAATTTTTTGAATCGAGCAAGGTTAGGTGACGTGACAGGTAGGGATATCTCAACTACAATAAGATAGTGACAATGATATCAAGGCTTTAGGCACGGTTGAACTGAAGATTGGGTTAACTCGAAGTTCATGTCCATCTGTCCTACTCCGTCGAGCACCGGGGCTTCAGAACTTTCGGGCTCCATTCTAAGCTCTGCTACTCTCGTTTAAACTTACCTTTTTTGTCCCCCGTTCTGTTTTTCCTTTCCGGGTTAGCCAGGTAGCTTATAAACCCATAAAAAAGAAGAGTCGTGTAACAACCACCGATTAAAAACGAGCCGCCCATTTTCATTGCAAACAATTGAGTGAGTTTTTTTTTACTGTGCCCTTCAACCGAACGATTGCAAATGCAAACAAGAACAAAACTGCCGAAGAAATTAATAAACGAAAAGAAAAGTTCCGCCTGCGTTTCGGAAATCGGTCGGTCAGCTCGGTTCGGTATACAATTTCACACAATTAATGAGCATATCGGTTAAAATACGACCCCACTTTCGGAGACGGCCTTTGAGGCAGGCCAAGCCAATAGCCAGACCATCCGGATGATCAACTTCGGTCTTTGGATTTCGGAATCCGCCGAAAACAACCACCGAAGAAAAGACAGAAGTGGATAAAGCGAAGCGAAAGAAAGATGCGAGCGAGTGCTAAAAAGTAATTCGTGCATCTCCATCGTAACCGTAACAATGTTGCGAGATAACTCTCCTCGACTCGGATGGCGATACATGGGGAGAAGTTTGGGGAATACGAGAAGTACTTCGCTCCAATGAAACTTTGTTGTTTGTTGAAATCGATCATTAGACAGTGACTGTCGAGGGGCAGGAAGATAGCGAGCATAATAGATACTTCGCAATGACGATGAAGCGCTGCCTCTGAATGAATGCATCCGCGGTCATCTTCAGGCCAAGATGGATAGCCAGAAGCCAGAAGAGGGACGACGAAGAAAAACGACGCAAATGACCCAATTCCCGATATCTGGTTGATGGTTTTCTTTAATTTTTTTCCCTCTCAGTCGAAGTGTGGTGCAGTTTGTTGTCGTTTCGTTTAATTTTTGGTTTCCCAGCTGCAGTAGAGAAAACCCGATTTTTCGTGCGGTGGCGGGCGAGGAAATAAATCACAGCAGGAATCGCGGACGCAGTCGATCTTTTTCTGGGCTTAGGGGTTATCCGCGAAAGGAAATTCCGAATTTGATTGGGATTTAATTTATCGTTTTGCGTATTTAGATGCTGCTTTTTTTTTGTTGATGCTGCTGCCCCCGTTTGAAGATGTGAAAGGAACCTAAAACGGGCGTAAGTTTACGGATTGTGCATGCGGTCAGCTCTATTCGGAACAAACCCAAACGTAAGGCGGGGCCTTTGATGGCTTTTGGAAACTTATGGCTGCGGTCGTTATTAAAAATGAAAATATATTCAATGCAAAACTGTTTTCTGATTTCATAAATATCTAATGGCGGGTTTTTGTGGGTCGTAAAAGTGCAGTTCCGAAAGTTAGCGAAGCAAATGAGATGAATTATTCTGCTGAATCGTTTAAATTTGATTTAGCATCTATAGAATAGAGAATGCAGTGGCCTGCATCTCAAAGTCCGATTGGCAAAAAATTTTGACCTCAATTTTTAACAATTTTCCATCGAAAATTAGGAAAAAAAATTTAGAAGTAATTCTCATATCACATTTTAATTAAAAAAAAACTTGATCTACTTGTTCCAAACTTTCTAAAAGTGGATCTACATACATTTCATACGACAATCATGGCTTTTGAAACTCCAAAAGACATTCTTGGAGGACTCATGAATAATTAAGCGATTCTAAGGCTTGTACCACTAAGTATCGGGTCGTTTCCATTTATTTACTACAGCGCCTCTAGTTGTCGTACCGAGTAATGACAGCGTTTTGATCTGGAAGGTTTGCTTATCTAGTGTTAAAAAATTCGTCAAAACTGGTACAGACGTTGATAAGTTATCCAAAACATGGAACGCGAGAGAAAAGAAACAATACTGCACAACCACATTAAAAAAAAACCAACATGGCCAGGAGAGATGATCGCCTAGACTTTCAAATTCTCGAGATCGACAAATCCCGGGCCAGAAATTTCACCCTGCTAACCTTTAGGGCATGGATAAGTAAAACGCGGCCCACGAGCTGTTTGCGTCCTTCGAGGCATATTTGTGCGGCCCGCGAAGCTTATATCAAATTAAATTTATTTCACGATTTTTTTCTACAATAGATTGTTATTTGAGGCCCTCAGAGCCAAAGGGGTATAAGTGGCAAAATGGTCGATTTTGAGTTACTGATGCCAAACGATTCTTCAGATTTCAAACTATAATTGGTGACTTTTTCAGATTTTTAGAATTCTATTTACATACTTTGACGTTCGAAAGCAAAATACAAATTCTCGAAAAATATATGGAAAATTGCCAAATACAACAACTTTTAAGCGTGTTTTCTCGAAATAACCTTTCACGCACGTGTACCCCTTTGGCTCCGAGGGCCTCAATTATCATAAAATTGCAGTCCATACTAAATGAAAAACAACTTGATATGCACGTCACTTGATTACAGTCATTTGTCCTTTAATAATAGGACAAATCACCGGATGATTATAATCATCCAGATTGTTGACTTTATTGTTGGATTTTAGCTTTTCATTGAGTTCTTTTAAAGGCATAGATGCAATATGATTTATTGGAAAATCGTAATTTAGGAGTTGGTCAAATTATTATTTTTCGTTTCAAGCAAAGTTAAAATTGTACGATAAAGTGAAATATTTTTATTCTTGATTAATCACAGAAAAAAGGAAAGTTATATAATAAATACAGGGTGAACGATTATAGATTTCTTATCGACATGTTTTAGCGAAATTTTGCTTTCTCGACAAATATAATATCTGTATTTTTGTGGTTCAACACAAAAAGTTTGCAACGATTACAGAGGAGAACAACATTTTTGTGCTTATGTTTCAATTACTAATTTTGTAAGATTTTGGCGTCCTGAATTCAAAACCTTTCACAGATTTCGTCTTATACTAGTTATCTAGTTCCGATGATATGGCGTCTAGAAATTTGTAGATTGATCAGTTAAAGGTAAAATCGATCTTTCATAAACCAATAAACCTACATAAAAACCAAAAGCTGATTACAAAAGAAATTTACTACCCTTCATTCAATCAAGGACTCAGATATTGCCAAGATATTCTTGTATCAAAGACACAACGCTTTAAAAAATTGAATTCTAAAATTTACAGAAATTCCGAAAAATAAGATTACAAATTCTTCTGATATCATCAAAAAAAGTTATTGAACATTGGATATTAAAGATTTTAATGCATTCAATAACTTCGTTCAAGACTATGAAATGATTTGACTCATAGTTTAAAAAAAAATAAAAGATTCAATTTAATTTATCTTATATATAAAAATGGAGGCGTTTTCTTTGTGATAACATCACGTATGAATGGTCGGTCGGAATGAAGTGAAATTTGGTATCCGAGGGTTTTTTGGGTCAGAGATGGTTTGTATAATAGTTTCAAGAATCTCACTTTTTATGAAAGGGGGGTCCCCATACAAAGTTATCTCTTCTTCACATTTTATATATAAAAATGGAGGCGTTTTCTTTGTGATAACATCACGTATGAATGGTCGGTCGGAATGAAGTGAAATTTGGTATCCGAGGGTTTTTTGGATCAGAGATGGTTTGTATAATAGTTTCAAGGATCTCACTTTTGATGATAGGGGGTCCCAATACAAATTAAACTTTATTTGTTACGATTTCCATAAGAATCTATTCGCGAGCACGATGCAGTTAAGGACGTGTAGATGAAATTAAACATTTATTACGATTTATACTTTAGAAGGTAAAACGAAGTTTACCGGGTCAGCTAGTTTTAAAATATTTTTAAAACTTCGCCAAAATAACCGTTTTTTGCAGGTTTGAAAAAAAAAAAAAAAAACATCCATAACTTTTTTCACAAGATTCAAAATGAATCGCGGTCTTTGTAAAAGTTGAGCATTGAGTCAATAAGTATTTGTATATTTGATCAAAAAAGTACTCAAATTGAGTAATTAATTTTTACCAATTTTTAAAAGTTATCTCGAAAACTAAAGCTGACAAAAAACTAATTGAATATATAGATTCAGCGCCCCTGAATAAATCAAATTAGTTCTGATATTCTTTGCGCCTCAAAAAAATGCGAATTTTGTTGTCTTATTTTATGTGATATGCTATTTTCAGAAATTTCATAGGTAAAACATGCCAAATAAATATTGATTGATTTGAGCAGGCCCGTGCGAAGAACCGGTTTAAGGGGGGGGGGGGGGGGAGGGGGAGGGGGTTTCGAAATTCCAAATTTAACTAAAAATAATAACAATACCAAAAATACACAAAAGCAAAGAAATGAATTTCAATCATCATTTTCTTACTATCACACTAACTCATAAAAAAAATACAATTGAATGAAATACTAACTTCCGAAACGAATCACAATGACAGTTCCGAATCAATGATATTTTCTTGTCTAGTTTTCAAATTTGAATAAATTTTTCCAAAACACAGATTGAGGAATATTTTGAATTTTAAAATATCAGGTTGAAGAATTAATCATGCAAAATTAGGCCGGAATAAATTTCAAATCATTCTTTTGTCACTCGGAGTTGAACCATCGGGGGGACAACAAAAAATAATGCGAAAAACAAATAAATTCGAATAAATTGCACGAAAGCTTGTATGCATTAAAGTTGCACAGAATATCATTGCATAAAACCTAAAAAACATGTCATTTTTATCGGAAAATTCAATAAAATCAAGAATATAAAAGGTGAAATAACTTCCATCTTCCAAAATTTGTTTTTTCGTCTTGTAATCTTTGGATTCTTAAATTTTTTTTCGAAATTATCGTTAAATACTTCAAACTTTATTTATTTCCGAATTTCGAAGGGTGGGGGGTGGGGAGTGCTGACAAAAGAAAAAAATGATATTTGGTCCAGCCTTATTAGGAAATAATAATAATTTTCATTCATTATGCTCCTTAATTTACATTTCTTTTCTCAATTTCAACAGAAGGGTTGATTGAAAATTCCGCTGAAATGTTTGGAATTTGAAACAAAATAACCGCGATTTGAAATGTGAATATTTTATTAGGAAAAAATATAAGCTTTATGTTTTTATAACATAAAAATTCTGAATTAAAAAACATAGACAAAATTATTTAAAATAATTAAAAAAAGCTGACTTCAAAATTCGGTAAATTTATTGGAGAATTAAAGAAAAAGTACTATAAAATTCTATAAATTCATTTAAAAAAAATTGAAGTTTTTTAACATTTTAGAAGGACTTTTTTCACTAAACTCGTCTCACCATATTATTTATAGAATTCAATTGATAACTCAAAGGAACAGCATTTTAGTGCTAATGTTTTAAGAGTTGATTAAACGATTCCTGAACTCAAATCTTTTGTTAAATTTGAGCTATCACATTCAATTTTGTTTATATGGAGTTTTAAAATGTGTTAGTTTTGATAAATCAATGATCCACTATCAATCCTTCATTAAAGAAGAAATCTGATAGATTTCATTACAAGTATTTTTGACATTGCTGTAGAAAATTAAGAAAAAACTTGATTTCATTCACGAATTTGTTGGAACCTGCAAAACGATTTAATTTATGCTTTTAAAAGTATAAAAAAAAATCAATTTGGTTTAAAACTTTTTTAAAAATTCATTCAATGAGGAAAAGTAAACAAATAGAAAATTTCGCAGAACTCAAAATTACCTGAAGTCTTGAAGAAAGTTGATAATTGATTCAAAACTTTAACTTTTAATTGTTATGTTTTCTTTTCAAGTTTAAAAAAAAAATTCTTAAATAATTTTATCCTATCCTAAAAAGATATTTTGATACTAAAATCTGATAGAAAAATTGCATATTTACATTCAGGGCACTCAAATAAGACAAAATTACTTTTTAAATTCATTTCTTCTTGGAAAATTTAAATTTTGTGGCCATGTGTAATTTACGATTTTTGATTTTGAACATTTAGAAGATCAAGAAACACAAAATCAAATTGAGACTAATTTTGATTTCTTAAAGAATATTTCATATCAGCATACATTTTTTATGAAATAAATGATTTTTTCAAATCTGAATTATTAGTAATGAGGTATAGGATATTAGATATAAGATTGTATTTGCTAATTTTGTTGACCTTCGTGAAAGATAAAGGCCTGTTACATGGTTTTCAACTTGCCGATGTATAAAATAAGTATTTGATTAATTAATTTTGAAAAAAACGGTTCGTTTCATATTGCTCTTTTTAATTTACACTTCCTAATAAACACCCATGCTAAAGACTAGGTGGGGTCTTTGTATGTCAAATTTAGGGTTTCAATACAAAAAGTGTTATTTGATTTGCAAATCAAAATTTACAAATAAAATAAGTTTAAATTCGTGAATGTCATATAGTGTCGCAAAATGAAATGTCTCAAGCCTAGGGTGACTTAAGAGTAAATTCCGAACCAAATTTCTGACTTACTTGTTAACACTTGTTTTTCAACACCTTTTGAGGTCAAGTAGTTTGTCGATACTACGGTGAAAATTTTACTTGGAAAAATCTTCTTGGGTGGGGTTAAACCCCTCAGACCCCCCCGGTTCGCACGGCCTTGGATTTGAGTCATTTTACTTCAAATAAGCAATCCACATTACCAGAGTCATGAAATTTTCATGATTCAGTCTAAGAAAGCCTGTCCCAGATGTACCTATGTATTTAAAAAAATTCAATTTGTGAAATCTGTAAAAAAATTCTAGAGTCAAAAATGTACTGTTACATAGACAAATCTGATTCAAATAAGTGAAATTATTAATTTTTTCATGATTTCCAAACTTTGCTGAAAAAAACCTTGCTTATCATCTCAATACGGATTTCATACGGAACTTCGAATTAAAAAAAACACCGTTTTTAGAAGAAAAAAGTTGTTTCATGACAAAATTAAAATAAATTGTGAAAAAAATTTCCATAATGGACATACGAAAAAAAATTGCGATGGTTAAATTCCATGAAACTATTTAATGGAAGTGATGATGAGAAAAACCACCGTATCGGTTGGAACAAAAAAGGGTTTTTCTTCTCAGAAATCGGTTAAAATCTTTTTACCGACCATTGAAAGACTTTCAAAATTTATCGTTTTTCCAATCACACGAAGGCTCTGTGATGTTCTGGCCCGATCAAGAGAGCTGCTACTACACTAGGTATGTAAGTTGGAATGTGACCACCATAATAGTATTGTTTTCTTTTTGGAAAAAATCCGAATTGTGGCAATTCGGTAATTTTTTTCAATTCTATCAATTAAGTCAAGTTTGTTAATTTTTTTCAATTTTGTGAATTTTGTCAATTCTGCCAAAATGGTCGATTGGACAATTTTGTCAATATGTTTTGCCATTTTAGTCATTTTTGTTTTTTTTTGTGATTTTGTGATTTTTGTGTGACAAAATTTTTGTCATTATTTCCTTTTTGGCAATTTTGCCATTTTCATCATTTTTGTCAGTTTTGTCGTTTTGGTCATTTTTGTCTGTTTTGTTTTTTTTTTTGTCATTTTTATCATTTTTGTTATTTTTGTTATTTTTGTCACTTTTGTCATTCTAGTCATTTATGTCATTTTTGCCTTTTTGGTATTTTTTTTCTTATTTGTCTTTTTTTTCATTTTTGACCTTTTTGACGTTTTCAATATTTTTGACATTTTTGTCATTTCTGTATCTTTTCACCATTTTGTCATTTTTGTCGTCATTTTGTGCAAAACCCGATTTTTTCGACATTCCACTTCACTAGCCCACTATCCCTCAAGTTTATTTCTCTTGCGCACGGTTTGACCACCGTGTTCTGTTTATTTCATCGATAAATAGCTTTTCCGCTCTTCTAACATACATTGAGCAAAACAAAAATAGTACCAATATGTGTTTTGCGTGTTAAAAAATGAAAAGTTGCCAAACATCTAAACTTACTTCTACATTTTGTTTTAAACTGTTCAACGGATAAATAAGGCTTTAAATTTACTTTTTTCTAAGGAACCAATTGGCGTTGAGAAACATATGAAAATGGATGCAATTCAAAAATTTCTTCAAAATCAAGATAATTTCTTAAACTTTACTTTATAAAAGTGAATAATGCTGCTTTTACGAACTATTAGAATTGATTTTTTGGACCGGCAAGCGGAAAAATGATGTACTTTTGGATGAAGCTCAGCGAATCAGATGGCTAACGTTATTATTGTAATTATTGTAATTGACTTGGAAGTTTAGATGAGCAGAAATTCCGACGTTGGTATATTCTTGTCCTGGTGAGTTTTCGCAGATCATGATCAGCTTCCTTCAGCGTGAAATCCAAACAAATGCGCTGCAAAGCGACGTTGAAATGTTAAGAATGGGCCTAAATAAACTCGGCAAAACGATAGTGATACTCAATTTGGTGTTGTCATCTACTTGAACGTAAAAATTGGAAAAGAGTGGATTACTAAAAAAAAAGATCGAAGTTATTAAATACAAGCATGTTTATCGTTATTCAAATTTAGCCCAACTTCTATGTTTCATAATTTCACGCCCATGTTAATGAAGAAATTAAAAAAAAATCGATAAAGTTTTATAAATAAATTTGTAAATGCTTAAGGAAGATCTGTTAAAAACCTTGCACTATGGGGAAAAGTGTATAAATCACGAAGAAATTCAATATGTTTCTTCCTACACGAACCAAATCTATACAAATATACTTTCCTTTAGTTAAAATATACATATAGTCCTTTCCTAATCCCTAATTCCCATATATTTTGTAAACAATCCAGAAAAATACTGATTTAGACTAGAAAATTTTAAACTAAAATAGACTTATTTTTTGTGATTTATAGTTATGGCTGATTTTACCGTCGATTCCTCTGTATATTTTAATTAATTATGAAAAAAGTAAATTCGGTATTTTGAACTATATGCGACCTATCTTGTGTGATTTTTTCAGAGGAATGAAAGCTGTTTCAGCCACCGCACGCATCCGAAAATTATGGATGTTTTACCCTCAGTTCCCCTGAACTTTTAATATAGTTTGAAAAAAGCAAGTTCGGAATTGAAAATTTTGAACCAAATGAGACTTATCTTGCTTGTTTTTTTTTCTTTTTTCGAGGAATCAAATGAAGGCTGATTAAGTCACCCCACGCATTTGGAACAGGAGCTATTGCCGTTTTACCCTAAATTTTCCAACATTTCTAGCATAGTTCAGTAAAAGCTTGTTCGGACTCGAATATTTTGGAGCAATTGACACCTATCTTGTGTGTTTTTTTTTTTCGAGAAATCGAATGAAGGATATTTGAGCTACCACACGCATCGGAAATTGGAGGTTTATGGCAGTTTTTGCCCTTAATTCCGATACATTTTCAAGTATTTAAGCCATAACTCCATTTTCCGAAGTCTACGATGGCTCAAACAGCCTTCATTGGATTTCTCGGAAAAAATATTTAAGTTGGATTGAAATTTTTCCGCCGAACAAGCATTTTTATGGAATACTAGCTGACCCGGTGTGCTTTGCTACACCTTTCAAAATCAAATGATATTTTCAGAAACTATTCAAATTTTTATTGTTTTTTTTTTTGGATTATTTTAAATCAAATTATGACGTAATTAATAAGCAACCACTACAAAATGAGAGCTGCAGCTGGAGTTTCAAATTGCAGCACAAAGATAACCATAAGTTATATTCTGAATCTTGATCTATAAATTTCATCTGTTTACTTAAGCTTCGCCCTCAAAAAGAAGGGTCTCAAATTAGTCGTTCGCAAACAATCTAACTTATGAAATATGGTTGTTTTTGCTTGATATGTTCTGGATTTATGCTAAAAACTGATAAGAGAGCCCCTCCCTGTCCTTCCCTTAACCACCTGCTGAATGGAGATCGTGATCTTCAATAATCATAACCATTTTTTTCGTTCCCAAAAATCCTCTTATATCAAATATAGTTCCATTGGTTGATAAGTGTTTAAGCTTTACTACGAAATTTATATGGAGCCCCTTCCTTTCTCCCCCTCTCTACACTGTAAAGCGTAAGGGTCTAAAACAATCGTAGAAACATAACCTTTCCATGCCATATTTGTTTCCATTTGTTGGGTTCGTAAGCATAAATTGAGAACATATGCTAACAAAATTGTATTGAACTCACCTCCCTCCTCCCATGTACCTTCTCACTGAAAGGAGGATGATGTGTCAAATAATCATAGAGTCATACCAAAATGATTTTCCATGTTAAGTTTTGTCCATTTCTCGCCAAATTTTGTTCCATTTGCAGTTGTAGTTCTCGAGTTATGCAGTAAAAATCGTATGAAACGCTCCTTCCTCTTTCCTTACTGCCCGCTGGAAGCAGGAAGGGGTCTCAAACAATCATTAGATCACGTTCCCAAATACCCGCCCATGTCAAATTTGGTTCCATTAGCTTAATTAGTTCTTGAGTTATGTAAAAAATTATAAAAGAGGCCCCTCCCCCTTAATATCTCCCTACTGGAAAGAGGGAGGGGTCTCAACTAATCATAGAAATATTTTTCGTATCCAAATACCGTTCCATGCTAAATTTGGTTCCATTCGCTTTATTAGTTTTTGAGTAATGTAAAAAATTATTAAAAAGGCCCCCCCCCCTTTCTACTGGAAAGAGGGAGGGGTCTCAAATAACCATTGAATTATTTTTCGTATCCAAATACCTTCCCATGCCAAATTTGGTTCCAATATCTTGATTAGTTTTCGAGTTGTATGATAAATTGTAAGGTAGCCCCCCCCCCCCATCCTTTCATCCCATTGAGAAGAGGGAGGGGTACCTAATATTCATAGAAATATTTCTTGTTCCCAAATACCACCCCATGCCAAATTTGATATCATTTACTTGATGCGTTCTCGATTTGTGCGAAAAATTGACTTTTGCTTGAGAGGCCCCTCCCTTCCTTCATGAGAAAGGGAGGGGTCTCAAAACATAATAGGAACCTTCCCCTTCCTTCAATACTCCCACCTACCAAGTTTCACGCAAATCGGTTCAGTAGTTTCCGAGTCTATAGGGAACAGACAGACAGACAGACAGACAGACAGAAATCCATTTTTATATATATAGATTTCAAAACTGTAAGAGAATTAAAGGTAAAAAAGGCCTCAACTTCAGTTTCCAATGTGAAATAGCCTTCATTCGATTCCTCGAAAAAAAATCACACAAGATAAGTCTTATTTTTTTAGTCGGAACAGGCTTTTCTGAATTAAAAGAAAAATGTTGGGAAATCGAGAGTAAAATAGTCATAGCTCCAGTTTCCGATGCGTGTGGTGGCTCAAATCGTCTTCATTCGATTCCTCAGAAAAATAATCACAAGTCCCATTTGGTTTAAAATTATCAACATGCTTTTCTGCGATCATTAAAAAAAATAAGGGGAATAAAGGGTGATACGGTAAAAATTTGGTCAATATCAACTTGACGTATTTCTTTCAATTTTGCATTTAAAAAACCTGAACCCCCCTCATTTTGAAGGTGTGTGTGTGTAGAATGTTGCTCCTATTTTGATTTTGGAATTCACTCTCCAGTTGTCAAAATGCCGCCCAAGTAAGAAGAGCAGCGTATCAAAATTTTTCTCGCGCATCGCGAAAATCCGAGCTACTCGCACGCAAAGTAGGCAAAATCGCTAAAAGTTGCCAAATCAACCGTTACAAAGTTAATTAAAGTGTTTGGGGAACGTTTGTCGACAGCCAGGAAGTCTGGATTGAAGGGAAATCGAAAACCGGAAGCCGCTGAGACGACAAAGAGAGTTGCCGGTAGTTTCAAGCGAAACCCTGACCTCTCTCTCCGAGATGCCACAAATAAGCTGGGTGTATCGTCTACAACCGTGCATCGAGCCAGAAAACGAGCCGGACTATCGACTTACAAGAAGGTAGTGACCCTAAATCACGATGATAAACAAAATACAACGGCCAAAGCGCGATCCCGGAGGCTGTACACGACGATGCTGACGAAGTTTGACTGCGTGGTAATGGACGACGAAACTTACGTCAAAGCCGACTACAAGCAGCTTCCGGGACAGGAGTTTTATACGGCAAAGGAAGGGGAAAGGTAGCAGATATTTTCAAGCACATGAAACTGTCAAAGTTCGCGAAAAATTATCTGGTTTGTCAAGCCATCTGTACCTGTGGCTTGAAGAGCAGGATTTTCATAGCTTCCGGGACTGTCAACCAATAAATTCACATGAAAGAGTGTTTGAATAAACGTCTGCTGCCTTTCCTGAAGAAACACGGTTGTTCCGTACTGTTTTGGCATCTTGCCATTACGGTTAAAAGGCCATAGAGTGGTACGCCGCCAACAACGTGCAGGTGGTTCCCAAGGACATGAACCCTCCCAACACGCCAGAGCTCCGCCCAATTGAGAAATACTGGGCGGTTGTCAAGCGGAACCTAAAGAAGACCAAAAAAGCAGCAGTTCAAGGCAAACTGGCTTTCTGCGGCGAAGAAGGTGGACAAGGTGGCAGTACAAAATCTGATGGCAGGGGTTAAGCGTAAGGCCCGGCAATTCGGATTTGGAAAAGCGGAAGCCTAACTGAATATTTTTCCTGAATTTTATACTAATTAAACTTGAAAAAGAAATTTAATTTGATTTTTTAAATAAACGATTTCACCGATTTACACGCGTTTTCCCTTGACCAAATTTTGACCGTATCACCCTCTAAAGTTAAAATATCTTAAATTTTTTTTCTACGTTTGAAAACCTACATGTTGGGTTTTAAATAGGGAAAAACTTAGTTTGTTTTTGTTTATTATCAACATGCTTTTCTGCGATCATTAAAGAAAAATCAGGGGAATAGAGGTTAAAACAGCCATAACTCCATTTTCCAATGCGTTCGGTGGCTCAATTAGCTCTACAAGCTTTTCCTGAGCTATATTGAAAAATGTTGAGAAAATGAGGGTAAAATTGCCTTCACTCGATTCCTCGCACAAGATGAGTCGCACTCGGTTCAAAAATTGTTCAAGTCCGAATATGGTTTTTTTTCTAAATTAATTGAAAAATGTAAGAGAATTTAGTGTGAAAACAGTCACAACTCCATTTTGCGATAAGTGCAGTAGCTTAATCAGCCCTCATTTGATTCCTCGGAAAAAATAACGCTAGATAGGTCTTTCTTCGTTCCGAATTTTTTAGTCCAAATCAATGTTTTTTGGATTGTTACAAAATATAGGGGAACCAGGGGTTAAAAGTGAGTATATCTCCGTTCGTAAGTTTGTGCGGCATCAGATTTAATCGATTATCCGGACACATTACAATAAGGGGTCGCATTGGTTCTTGTTTTTTTTTACATAACATTTTTGTCATTTTGAGTACTTTATACCAACAGAGCTAACACTTTTCCAGACATGATGAGCAAGCGGAAGAACGAATTTTGTAATGCAACTGAGTAATGGCGGTAATCTTAGATAAGTTGAGAGAATAATAGAGAATTGAAGCAAGGTTCACTAGCAGATCAGAGAAATGCTCCAGTACCATGCTCCGGTGCTTGAGGATAACAACTGATGTTTACAGGATTAGCTGACTCCGTGGTAAATAAGTTTCTTTTCTTATTTATCAAGTCTCAGGCTTCATATCTCAGATTTGGATCTCATATCTCAAAACTAATGTCTCATGTCTCATGTTTTAGGTTTGAGAACACAGGTCTCATATCAGTCTATCGCTTCTTAGCAGAATTGTAATTATCTGTTGTCTTAGTTCTGTTTTCATTAAGGAAGCTTAATATTGAGTGGATATCTCATTAAAAAAAATAGCTAAGGACTTTATAGAACCAGTACTGTCCCTTCACACACCGACATTGATTCAATCTTGACATTCGGCTTTGTTTTGCATACCTTCACATAAAATCTCATTAGCAAGTTCAATTCCCCGCTTTATTTCCATTAATCGAGTTATGGAGTGCGACCCAACGACTCCCGACCGCAAAAGTTCGTAAATCCTGACAAAATCCGTTATTCTCCTCCAGTAACTTTATTATTGGCAACAGCAGTAGGTCCAACGACGACGGCCAATAAGAATCTTCTCATCGCAGCCAGCAGTGAGATTCGTTCCAAAATGAAATTAAAACACTGAACCGTAATTCCCGGTGACTTTCAGGTATAAATTAACAGATTTACGACGATCATTCGACACACAACAGCATCTTCGAGCATCAGCTGGTGCAATTTTCGAGCGAGAGGGCGGCCATTCCATTCTCAGCAGTAGCAAATTTTATTGCTCAACCGCACATCACCATATCGTGCATTAGGAAATCGGCCATGGAGCCACGCCATCGCAAAACCCTCCAAGAGAGACTGAAAGCCAATTCGCCATCTTTAGCATCATTCCGAATGACTTAAACTCGATTCCGATGGGCGATGTCGTCCTTTCTGTCGATCCTAACCTAACTCTCGGCGACTCCAACGACCATTCCACGGTATATGGCAGCAGGCAGCCTTAAGTCAAATCATCCCCCCTTTCCGATAATTGCCCATCCCACAAAGATGGCATCCCCTTGCCTTCTCGCCCTCCAGCTCGACGACGAATGCTGTGAGAATTGGACCCCATGGTGCTAAAGCAATTAAATATTGAATTTTACGACCGTTGTTGCCGGCAGAAAAGACAACTCTCAGACTCCGACGATTTGATGCAGCACCAAAAGCCACCCAAACAACAACTCGACGAATGCATCTCGCCGTCATTCGGACCGCCAATCGATCACGACACGTTGCGATGCCACTTTAGTCTTGTGGTGGGACAGAACCAAGCCGAACCAAGCCCCAAGTCGAGTCGTAGTCCTCCTCCAATCGCTTACACAAATATTCATCCATCCACACGGGTCAATTAGCGGGCCTAAACGGGTTTATAATTGTATTGCATAAATAATCCATAATAATATCGGATCTCAAATTGCAGCGCTGCCTGCAAGCTGCAACGCTTTTGAAGAGAGAGACAAACGTTGAAATGAATTAAAGAAAAAGAAATAGCCTGGCCTGGCAGCAAGTACCCCATCATCATCAATGGATGGAGACATTCGAGAAACTTTTTTTTATTGAAGAATGAGAAGGTGCGAGTTGTGTGGATTTGTTTTTCTGTGATCAACGAACCTCAAAACAGGCATCTTAGTAAAAGATGTAAAGTATTAAGCAGTTTATGGTGCTTTTTTCAATCGAAGCGTGCAAAACTTTCAATCATGAATATGTACTTAACACAACATAAAGTGGAAATTGGTAAGCGAGCAGACTTTGATGTTGAATCAATAGCAAGCTGTAGCCAAAATGAGCTATAAATGCCATAATGATAGCAAAAGTTAGCTTGGGGTTTTTTCGATGGCAATTTTAGGTTTCATAGAAGTATCAATATTTTGAAATTTGATGCTAAACCGACATCTAAATAAGGCATCAAAATGAAAGCATTATTTGGTTTTGTTATTTTTTTTTTCAAGATAACAAAACAAGGCATCATTACGGTGTCATTTATTACGATAGAGCAGGAAAGGGAGATCAACATGATGATTTGGTATTCAATTCTCTGTGATGAAAAACCAGATTTATTTAGGTGTTCAAAATTTAATCTAACCGAACACAAACAGCAAATTTATTCGTTGCCGGCTCCTAGTCCTCACATTTTGAGTGAAGATTTTTCAGTGATTGCAAAAATAGGCATAATTAAGTGCCCTGTCATAACAAAACTAGGCATCGTTAAGGCGGTATCCATAAATTAATTTTTGACCCCCTCCCCCCCGTATGTCACAAATCGTCACGCTTTGACGTACCCCCCTATAAAAATTACGTAAATCTGATAATTACCCCCCCCCCCCCATCTTTTCATGTTTTTGAATAATGGTTTTCGATGGTAAGAAAAGATTTTAATATAAAATTTATTAACGTTCTTCGAAAGGGAATTAATATCTATCCGAATCGCTTTTTAGTGCTCATTGATGATAACTATCTGATAAAATAAAATGATTGTCTTATTACTAGTTGTTCTGTGCTTGTTAACTGATGATCTACCTTGTTCAATTTATTTTGTTCAAGGAGAAAAATAAATTAAACAATTATGTAAAATATACTCCACTAAATAATATTCGTTGGAATAACCAAAATTGCATTTTTTTAAATTAATTGAGAAAAAATAGTAAATGTCCGTCTTAAGGTTGAATGGAGTTCTTGGGGGTAAATGTACATATCTAATATTCGGTTTTCTAGCGATTATTTCTTGGATATCCAATACACAGTTTAAGGAGTCTATCTCAGAATCATTAAAAAGGGAAGGTTGCAAACCAGTTTAATCATGTTGAAGCTTACAAATTTTAAGCTAATTCTGGTGGGCTTATCATTCTGCAAAAATTGTATGACATCATAATAGCTGCGATGAAACTAAAATTTTTAAGGAAAAAATCGTTACGTAAAGATGAGCATACCTCCACCCCTCCCCTATGTCACAATTCGCAACGCTCGAGCTTACTCCCTCCCCCCCCCCCCCTAGGAGCGTTACATAATTAATGGATGCCCCCTAAGGTATTATCGAATCGATAAGTAATTGACAATTAAAATCAATCCAACGATTTTGGTTTCACTGAACGTTTTTTGATACTTCGTTTAGCCAGACTTTTCAAGGAGTTAAGAGACACAACGATGCCAAAATTTGGTTCAATTGAAAACCAAAAAGTGGCATCGTTGTGTCTTCAAAAGTCGTTTTAAAACGTTTAATAAACGATCGGTGCACCCTTTCCAGTAAAAAAAATGGAAAAGGGGAGGGGGGCCTAAATACGGATTTTTAAAAAACAACTCGAACTGAATTCGCCATGGGATGATTGATCTTTAAATTTGGGAAACCTATGATTGTTTGAAACCGCTCCCTACTGCAATTGGGAGGATAGGAAGCGGGGAGAGGTCTTCCATACAATTTTCAACTAGAGGAATAATCGACCAATTAAACAACCCCTCATCAGATCTGATTAAGCTAAAATTGTATACATCTTGGTTTTTAGGCCAATTAGAAGAATGTATATGATCGGTTATCGAAATTCGACATCACCTATTTTTCTGCAACCGTAATTTACATATATCGACTATGATGTTTTTTTCTCAATTTTTCACGATTTTTTTTTAGAAAAATGTATCTCTGGAACGTATATGTCGACAAAGCATGCAGTTTTAAATGTAGGCTTATAGAACAATCTGATATAAAGAATAGTAATTGTCAATTTTTCTACTGACTAATGATCTCAGAAGTGGATCCGAAACTCGACTGAATCTGATTCGGGATTAATCAATGTACCATCTTCGCCTAGTTTTTTGGAGGCACAAAGCGCACTTACAAGAGCAAGATAAAAATCGAAACAACATAAGAAACATTAATATCCCTTCTCTCTCGGCTCAGTAGTTTGAAGCCTTGAAATGTAGGGAAGGTTTTTTTTAATAATTAGAAAAAAATAATGTATGTATGTATCTTTGTATGTGTGTAATATGTAAAAAAACTAATATGATCAGGATTTTTTAAGGATTGTTGTAACTGTAATGAGATAATTATTTGTTAGAAAGCTTCCAAAAGAAACTCAAAAAAAAACTGTAGATTTTAGTAATTTGATAAATAAATAAATAAATAAATAAAAAATTTCAAGTTTAAAAAAAATAACGAAAACGAAATGTCTGATTTAAGCGTTATATTTCCCAACAACCAAAAAGTTGTAAGCAAAATTAAACAATTCATTCATACAAACCAGGTCAATACATTGCGGACCGAAAACGATATAACTTTTTTTTTAGTTTGTATACTACACTAAGAAGCATATCTCGAATATTATGGACAAGATCGGAAGAAGGAGAGGGGGGGGGGGGCAATATATATTTTTTAACAGACTCGATGATAATTCTAAAAAAAGTGAATTAAACCACAAAAAAAAATTAATTTTTTATCGATACAATTCAGCAGCGTTCAAATCTTTTATCAAACTAAAAAAACAACTTGTATAGAACAAGGACAGAAAAGTTGAGAATAATTTAGATCTTACTTTGTTTTATTCGTCCACTTGACTTTGAAAACCCGGGATGTCCGAAGAAATCCGGGGAATCTGGAATGCATACCATATAATAAATATCTTTCTCACTTTCTTTTATTTATTTAATAAAGAAAATATTCGAGGGTTTTATAGCGAATCAAGCATTATATTCTGATAAGGAAATATTTTCTCCTCATTTTAAAAAAATGGAACGGCTTTTAGAGGGATAGAATCACTTATTCTTAGATTTGTCAAAGTTTTAAAAAAATACAGAAACCATCAGTTAATGAATGAAAATTGGCAAAAATTTGAAAAAAATGAAGAAAGGCCTTTAAACTCCTTTTAAACTGTAAGTTTTTTCGGGCTTTGTTGGGTATAAAATAAATGAAACCAGGCAATCATGAATGCTCACTTTAAAAGCATAAACATGAGTATGAATAATTCAAAATTAATGTTATTTTTTCGATCACTATTGAAATTTCCGTTAATTTATACATTCTAAACTCAGGTAAATTTTGAAATTAAGCTAACTGTAGTTGGATCAATAGGCAAAGTTTCGCAATTGAATTTTAATTCCAAGTTCAATCTAAGATTTGAAATTCTAATTGAAACTTTTATAGTTAATTCAGCCCAAATTTCATACTTTTGATTCTGATGTCCTGTTTTTATTTATCTTCTACTAAAGGAATTCTCTAAATGACCATTATCAAATTATTATTATTAGGGTATTGTGGGTCATGAGGAAAGGTGGGCCACACTGAATATCTCGGATGTGTGTTGAGATAAAAATCTCAATCCAACTGTCATCGTCGTCGCTCTGCGTTATCATATATTTCACTATGTTGTTAACTTGTGTATGTATCACATACACCATTTATTAGACCAGCTAAAAGAATGCTTACAAAATTACAAAACCACCCGTAAATTCCATTCACAGCAAAAATTATTTCCTGTTAAATTACGCAAATGTCCCGTAACAAAAATGAGCAGAACATTTACCGTAATTTTAAAGGTCGAAATCATAATTACGTGACATTTAATTTTTAGTGTACAACTTTTTTACAGGACATTTGCTGTAATAATAAATGAATCTTCGTTAATTCTCAAGGAAAACAATTTGAAATTACAGGTTTTGTTAATTACAGGTGATTTATTTTAAAGGTTGTTGTTTTCAGTGACGTGTAATCAATTTTTTTTCTCTGTGTTGGTAGGAAGCCTAAAGTTTATAACCAAATTATGCTCATATGCTTATGATCTTAGTTTTGTCTTGCTTTTTCACATGGGGAAGGAATTTCCTAGGAAATATCAATAAGTCACTCAAACGCAAATATTTTGCAAATCATAGCTAATTTCAAATGAAGAGTTTTGAAAAATATGCTGCAATTTTATTGAAAGCAGTAGAGACGAACATAAATCCTTTAAAAAGGATTTTTTTCAAAAATGTTCGCGAAGCAGGTTTTTGAAACTATCAGATCACTCTCTCTCACACAGATCATTACTCTCTTTTTTATTTCCTCACCTGAAATTGCTTTAGAATTACCAAATGGATTATAAAATTTCAGTTTTGGGTTAATTCATAAACTTTGAATGTCATTTAATCAATTTCTATTTGACGGCCCTCAAATCCCCACCATTTTTCAAAAAGCAAAAACAAATTACTTTTTTAAAAACAATCAGAACTTGGGAAAATAAATAAACAAATAATTTTTTTTAGCCAAATGATACGTTAAAATTTAGAAAACAATAACATTTGTCTTATTCATTATATCTATAGTAATAAAGAACTTTTGGAGCAAAGAAAAGAAGGGTCCCAAGATTCCCCACTATCCGCTATAAAAAACCACGAATTTCACTGAGCGATTATCTAAATATGAATATTTCTATATTTTCAATCTCATCTCATTCCAGATTTATAATTCCGTGTCTTGAAAATTTTATTTACATTATTGTTTTCGTAGGTCGCATTAAAAAGAACATTTTACAAAAACTTTTTTTTGTATTTTTTTTTAAATGAACTAATATTTTTTAATTATTAGTTCTTATCCGCATCACATTTTATAAATTGAAACACATTACATGAACACGGTTTTTGTTGTGTTTAAAAGATATGACAGTGAAATAGACATTTGGATTTGAATTATAAATTTGGCAATTCCTGCTCTCCACTGATTGTTACTTTGATTTTCAATTTTGTATTTGAATTTCATTTGTAATTTGATGGAATGGTTTTAATATGAGACTTCGAATAGTGGGTCTGAATAAAGTCCGATTTTAGGGTTATAAATTTCACTGTTGAACTGTCTGTATCTCCATGGAATTTGAATTTAATTCTGTTGTATTTTTTTTGTTTTAGATTCTTTACGTGAAGTGTTAATGTTACTTTCCAAAAGTGAGGGAAATATGTATTCTGCTTTCGATGAAGCTTATACCAAGTGCTGGAAAATTAAACGAAAAAAGTTTAATATCTATTTGTAAATTTATCTAATCAAGTGATTTTTGGATGATTATTAAATAAATTGTGAATTGAATTTTGCATTTGACAGCTCTAATCAGCATTTTCATTTGCTATTAATTGATCAACTCTGCCGCAATGTTTGCAAATGATGTATTAACAATAATTATTTGAACATATCACACATTACTATTTGAAGGTAACACTCTAAAAAACTCTTTACAGTTTCTTTGTATGTTCAACATATTATGTGTCCTCTTGGACAGCATATTAAAAAAAATTCATAAAGTAGGCCCCCCCGTGAAAAAATGTACCGGGCTCCGATGACTTAATCTCAAGATAGTTAGAGAAAAAGGTATAACATTGCACTTAACCTCAATCGACAGAGCCGTGTAATTCAGGTCAAACATAGTTATGGAATTTCTGAAATTTCGGTAAGCATTTCTAAAAATATGCAAAAAAATGACTAGTTGCAACTTGTAATGAATGCTATTTTATTTAAGATCCTACAAAATTATAAAAAATCAGTTTTAAGGAATTTAGCAATAAGCACAATTTTAACTCAATAAAAAATCAACTTAAAATTATGTTTTAACCGCATAAGCGCTAAGTAAAATTGTAAATACTTTGGTCAACATTTTATATTTTTGCAGAATTTTAAATTCACTAGTTTTTCTAGATATCTAATATTTTTAACATTTTCTATACATTTCTGTGGAATTTCTAAAATTATTGATTTGGTTAGCCTACTCATGCATATGCAAGAAACGGAGTAGAATACCTAAGTAATCTAGCTATCTTGGCCTAATCCTGCCCTAATTATAAATCCTTTAATGAAACTTTATTCTACAAAACTGAACAAAACACCTTCGATAGCTTAAAGAAATATATTTTTTTAGAATCTTGTCTAGTGGTGTCTAAATACAGAATTCTAACTTTTGGTGTCTTACGGTTGGGATTTCTTTGTTGTACAAAATGTGTTTACAAAACATAAGCCTAAAAAAAAGTTTAGGATCATTAGGTAACTTCGGGGATAAAAATAAGGTATTCAAACAAAAAAGAGCATGAAGCAGTTAAAGTTCGTTAAATCATTAAGAAACGCGTTTTATTTGCCTTTTCAATTTTATTTTGTGCGCATTCAATTTAAGAATCTACTAAGATTTTTACAAGTATTTTTTTAGTCTATTTACAAGAAGTTTAAAAAACAATATTTTACTTTTGCCGAAAAAAAATCTTTTAAGTAATAAAACATTTGTAGGGCTCTCAATTATTCTGCAGGATAATCTTTATCTACTTTTCTTTATTTAGAAAGAGATTTTACTCAGATTTTCTTATAAAAAGAAACTCTTAAACTGAATGCGGTTTTACAAATATGTATGGTAAATATGGTATTCCCAATCCAACAATAATCCACTTATATTCAACCATGTATCTGCTGGGCTCTCGACTAACTATAAATATCAAAGTTTCAACAATACATATACAGTCCCTGTTCGTTTTTGGCAACATTCGATTTTGGCAACATTTAATTTTGGCACATGTGCCAAAATCGAACGGTTTGTAGAAACAACATTACCTTTCGGTTTTCGTTATAACAGGACCAATTTTATTTAGACAAACAGCATTAATACGTGTTTATGTTCTGAAATGGTGATAAAATGCAACAATTAAAACCAAAGATTTTTTAAAAAAATATATATATAAAGTACCCAAAAATGACTAAAAGATGAAAAATTCAAAAAGTTAAAAAACAAATTCAAACAAAAGACTGAATATGACAAAAAGCAACTAAAATTATGAAGAATGACAAAAAAAGCAATTGATAACAAACATTATAAACAAAACAAGAAAAGTGCAAAATACAACAAAAACATGATGAAAAAATAAAAAAAATGACTACAAATGAAATTGACTAAAAATTACGTTTTTGATAATAATAATAATTATTTTGTAAAAATAAATGAAAAACAAGATGAGAAAAAAACCGTTCGATTTTGCCAACATTCGATTTCAACAACACTTCGGGCAGGTTTCCAAATTCGAACGGGATCTGTATTTGAAAATCTGATTGATTTCGTACATTCAACAATATATACATATACATTTTCTGAAGGGTTATGGATAGTGAGGTGTAAACAAAACGTGCTCGTAACAAAATCGGTTAATACGTCCCTCAAGTGGCTCCTAAATTAGTTCTGGACGAATGATAACGGTATAAAATCAATACCTCAATCTTTCATCACGAAATCACCGCCAAAATATTGTGAATCTATTAGATATTAGCGGAATAATTACTTATCTCCGCAAAAACCCCTTCAGGAACATTGCCCGCGTACAAAACTGACCACAACGTGTTATCAGTTTCTGTTTTGTGCTGTCTTCTAAGCTGACATTTGTTTACAAACACAATGTCGAAATTAAAAAGCACACGATCGACGAATAATTCTGCTCCCGTGGTCTCATCTATTATCGACGGACCGACTTCCAAACGGTCAAAAGACGATTTGGTTCAATCGAGCGACGAAGAAGATGTTACCTCCCTGAAGGATCTATGGATTAAAATGCGTACTATGCTGGCTGCTGAAACAGAACGGATCAGAGACGGAATCGGGGCCCAAATCGATCGAAGTACCGGAGAGTTGCGACAGAGGATTGAAGGTTTGGAAGTTCAATTGGCAGATTTGAAAAAGGAGTGTACGACAAATGTCAATAACCTGCAAAAGGATCTTAAATTGGTGCAGAACGAGGTACAATTTTCGTTGGAGTGCACCAAAAAAATTGAGATAGATCACGAACTTGTTGTCTCTAACGTGCCGTATTTGGAGAAAGAAGACCTTGGTTTGATGTTCAGAAATATCTGCTCTGCTCTTGGATACTTGGAACCACCTTTGGCTAAATTGACCCGCCTAGCCAAATCCCCAATTAAAAGCGGAACCTCACCCTTGCTATTATGTGAATTTGCCCTTCGGAGTGAGAAATTGGATTTCTTTCGCACATATCTACGTAATCGCTCATTAACTTTACGTCAACTGGGTTTCGAAAACAACGGTCGCATATTTATTAATGAGAACCTGAGCCAACAAGCGAGAACCATACGTACCGAAGCGATCAAATTGAAGAAAAAAGGTCTTATCGATACTGTTCAAACGCGTAACGGAATAATCTTTGTAAAACCTACTGGATCTTCAATTCTGGAACCTATCCATAGAGTAGAGCAGCTTCCTGTTCAACTTACGACTATCCCTTCCTAACTAAGTTATTCGTTTCCTTCCCACATGTCCTTCCCAATTCCTTCATTCCGTCCGCTCCTGAAAGTTTAAACAAAATCAAACCCTTCCTTGTTACTTCATTTTTCCTTCCAAGTTAATCCTTTGAATCCGATCCCTAAATTATCCTGTGTATCCTTCCCTCCTAAAAGTCTTGCTGGTGCGATGCTGTTGATGGCTGTTGCTGGTGCGATGCTGGTGATGCGATGCTGGTGATGCGATGCTAGTGATCCGATGCTAGTGATGCGATCTTGCTGGTGCGATGCGATTGTTCTTGATGGTGATAGTGGAATTCCGATGATGGTTACAATGCGAGCGTTTTTTCCGATGTTGGTGATGCTGCTATTCCCGATGATGGTTACAACATGCGTGTTTTCCGATGTTGGTGATGCTGCTATTCCCGATGATGGTTACAACATGGTCAATGATGCGATGAATGGTAATCGCCAAAGCCAATGCTGGTGATGTTGGTGTCGTCATTCCCCACGGCCGTCATGACAGTGGTCCCCAGTTTGTGAGATGCAACTTATCCAAGTGCTGGTAATACAATCTTACGTTACTTACGTTTTTAATAAAAATTGATAGCCTAGTTTATAGATAGATTCTATGATGAGTTCGATTGATTTGAATACCTTCTGTTTGAATTTCCTACTAATGAAAGCTTTTCGCTGAATATTATGTTTATATCAGACTGAATTATTTTGAAATCGATTTTGTTACGATCAAATCTTTAAAAAAATTTATTATATTTTGAACATTCTTTTCGTTAAAAATGCCGTTAGTATTTATAAGTTTTGCCAGCTTTCTCTCTTTGTTTTCCTGCTTTGATATTACTTTAAATGATTTTGGGTAGTCTTCCCGTAAACGATATCTCTACGATAATACCTCAGGCCGTTCTAAACGCGGCTATGTGTAACGATTTGCTAAACGTTTGCCATATTAACGTTCAAAGTATTTGTGCACGCCAGATGACCAAATTTGAAGAATTGAAGCAGATTTTAACACAAAGTAAAACTGATATCGTGTGCATGACCGAATCGTGGTTAGATGAGTCGGTAAGCAATTTTCTACTAACTTTCGATGGGTTTCAAATACTACGTAACGACCGAAATCGACATGGAGGAGGCATACTTGTGTATATTAAGCGTGATCTAAAATTTAAAATTCTCAGTAAATCCGTTAATCCAAAAGAATCAGGAATTTATGGTACAGAATTCATTATCTTTGAGATTACTATAGGTGCTGATAAAGTTATGTTTGGAGTTTACTATAATCCACCAAGAACAGACTGCTCGGAATTAATTATCAACCACTATGAATCTTTTGCTCTGAATTATAATCATTCTTTTCTCATAGGAGATTTCAACACTGATTTTTTAAAAAGTACTGCAACAATACAGTTATTATCCTTCGGCTGCATAGGCTCAGAGCCAACGTTTTTCCATAGCAGTGGTTGTTCTCAGCTTGATTTGCTATTGACTAACTCTTCGGACATGGTTCATAAATTCAATCAAATATCGATCCCTGGAGTATCTCGTCAGGATATGATTTTCTTTACTCTTAAGTATTTTCGCCAAAATAGCACAACAGGATACTGGTATCGTGATTATAAAAATTATGACAGTGATAGCCTAAATACTGCTCTTCAAAACATGAATATTGGTAGTTTGTTAAGCATTAACGATTCTGATATCATTTTAAACATTCTGAATAGAAGCCTTAATGAAATTCATGAGACCTTTTTTCCTTTGAAATTTCGCAAATATAAGAATAAAACATGGTTCAACAATGATATTAAAATTGCTATGGTAAATCGTGATATTGCGTACAGAGCATGGAAACGTAGCAAAACCGTAGAAAACCATTCTTCTTTTAAACATTTAAGAAACAAAGTGAATACACTTATTCGTAATGCAAAAATTGAACATGATAAAAAACGAATTGATTTTAATCTAACCCCTAAAGCTCTTTGGAAAAACATAAAAACTTTGGGTTTATCAAAGAAATCTGTAAATGATCAACACAGCAGTTTTTCCCCAGATGAAATCAATAAATATTTTTCATCTAATTTTACAACTTGTAGTAACACGTTTTTAACTCCATCCAACTCGAATGGTTTTGAATTTAGATCAGTAGAAGAATACGAGATTATTAACTCAATCTTTTCTATAAAATCCAACGCTACTGGTTTTGATAATATTTCTATTAAATTCATACAAATTATTCTTCCTAATATTCTAATAGTTCTCAAGCATTTATTCAACACTATTATAAATTCTTCTAAATTTCCCGAGGAATGGAAAATTGCTAAAGTTGTACCTATACCAAAGAAAGCAAATTTTTGCGCTATCTCCAATTTCCGACCAGTGAGTATTTTGTGTACGCTTTCGAAGGTTTTTGAAAAATTAATTAAAGAACAAATTTCGGATTACATCAACAATAATGATTTTTTGCACAAGTTTCAGTCTGGTTTCCGCAAAAATCACAGTACCGAGACAGCTCTGATTAAAGTACACGATGATATAGCTAAATGTATTGATAAAAAAGGAGTTGCCATCTTACTTCTGGTTGATTTTGCCAAGGCTTTTGATCGGGTGTCACATACTAAATTGTATGAAAAACTTATAAATAATTTTTCTTTTGGTGCATCAGCTGCCAATCTTATTAAATCATATCTAATTTCGAGACAGCAAGCTGTACTTTTTGAAGGTTCTTTGTCGGAATTTGAATGTATCAAGTCAGGTGTTCCTCAAGGTTCCGTTCTAGGCCCACTTTTATTTTCATTATTTATAAATGATCTCCCTGGTATTTTGGAACATTGTTGCCCACATCTTTTCGCGGACGATGTTCAGCTATATTTTTGTAATGACGGTCAATATAACCCTGTAGAAGTTGCGCATAGAATCAACAAAGACTTATCCAAACTTCCTCGTTGGTCGACTATTAATCAATTACCAATAAATAGTTCAAAAACTCAAGCTTTATTTATAACTCGACCCAAATGTCTTTTTGCACCTCCTGAATTATTTTTGAACAATGAAAAACTTGAGTTCGTGGACAAAATTAATAGTCTAGGTGTAATTTTTGATAGGAACCTCCTTTGGGGCATGCACATCAGACATCAGTGTTCAAAAATATATGCTTCACTGAAACTTCTCAATATTAAAACGAGACACTTAGATATACCGTGCAAGATCAAACTTTTTAAAACTTTTGTACTCCCTCATTTCATGTACGGTGGTTTTATCACTTCTAATGCCCAAATTAGTTTACAGGATCGACTCAAAGTTGCATTGAATGCCTGCGTTCGGTACGTTTTTAGACTTTCGCGTTTTTCAAGAGTAACGTTTCTTCAGAAATTTCTTCTAGGTTGTGATTTTAAAAACTTTTTCCGCTTTCGATCATGTATGGCTATGCATAACATTATTGTTTGTAAAAAACCTTCTTATTTATATTCAATGCTTGTACCTTTCCGAAGTTCACGTACTAATAGTTTCATCGTACCAAATCACAACTCATCTTACTATAGTAACTCATTTATTGTTAGAGGTATCGTTTATTGGAACCAATTACCTTTAGAAATTAAAAATATTTTGAATAAAAAGGGATTCAGAGAGAGTTTGTTGGCAAAACTTAACAGAACAAATAGTTAAAAAGAATTGTTATTTAAAAGCAATACACTTCAGAAACATTGTTAAAAATTATTAATTTATACAAGTGAAATTACCATAATGTAGCGAATAAGAAGATCTGAGATCTTATGTTACATGATTAAATAATAAATAAATAAAATAAATAAAATAAAATATATTATCAACGCATACATTTTTTCAAACATCATAGTTGATTGCTGATTTTCTTACACCATCACGTTTCAGATCTTATTTGACTACTACTCAAGCTTCAAGGAAATGGAAAAGCTTGACTATCATTCTGTTCGCGTGACGGATGTTATTTTTCAAATCACGTTCGTCAAAGCAAGTTGGCGGCGTTGGTTCAAAGCATTCATGTATGATTCAAAAATTTTGGGTATTTGGATTGCTTGTGAGGCGATTTGCCAGTGTCGAAAACAAATAAAATTCGGTTTTAAATAATATTATCAAGAAAAGACTTAAAATCTGTTTTATTAGAATTTTTTATACATGTTAGATAATTTTGAAAGGCAATTTTTTGCACAAATAAAAAAAAGGATCGAAAAGCCGCGAGGTCGATATTGGATGTTTTCTTTTATCTAAACAATATTTCGTCACAGTCAAAAAGAAGACGACGGGCTGAAGGCGACTATGATTTTTCCGACGCTTCAATTTGACTGAAGGTTGAGGCTAGATTGTTTGCTTGGTTACTCAATTGAAGGCGTCTGTTATGAATGCGAGTGCTTTAACTTTTTTCAGTCACAGTTCACTGATGACGGTGACTTTTTTACGCTCTGTATATAAATAATACATTCAACTATGGTTGTATGATTAATTTAATGCATTCAACAATAATTATAATAGATTCAACTATAGAATACGATTGATGTCATAGATTCAACATTAATTCTAGTAGATTCAACTATAATAATATGATTGATCTGATTATAAATATGATGGATTCAACTATAATAATATGATTGAATTCATTATAAATATGATAGATTCAATTTTACTTTTATGATTGATGCAATGAGGTCAACTATAAATATTGTAAATTTAAATTTTGTTCATGTTGGAAGTTATCGTATCTTAACATGTTTTGTATTTCAGAATAATTTTATGGCTACGTTTTATTTTCTTTTAATTTATTATTTCAGAATCTCGCATCTAGTTCGTTTTAGCCGCCAAGTATTTAAGTACCATACAATCAATCATAAAAATATATATTAAAATTCACTGTATCTATAGTTCAACGCCTAGAATCTATCATACAAGTGTAGTTGAATGAATTACATTTTTAGTTGAAACAATAAGAAATTCATAGTTGAATCTATCATATTTATAGTTAATTGTGAGAGCTCAATCAGAAATGTATAGTTGAATCTATTATATTTTTAGTTGAATTTCTAATAACAATTATGCAATGATAGTTGAATCTATCATTTTTGCAGTTGAATCCATTATACCACTGCAGTTGAATCTATTATATTCATAGTTGATTGCGTAAGGTAAGTCATCAGTTTGTAATTGAATTTATTAAATTTTTAGTTGAATGCATGAAATCAATCATACAATAGTAGTTGCACCTATCATATTTACAGTTGAATCAATTATACCATTACAGTTGAATCTATTATCTTCATAGTTGATTGCGTGAGATCAATCAGCCATTTGTAGTTGAATCTATTATATTAAAAGTTGAATGTAAAATCAACTACACCTTAGTGTTTGGTATAATTAGATTAAATTATTGGAACAACAGTCGTATTTTTTCTCGGTGTTTATACTAACACCTTTAAAGAATCGTACACCCAAGGGAAAGGTAGCATATCTCTTTGTCGATCGGTTCTTCCTTTATGTCAAAAATGTGTACATACGTACATTACTCCAATAATTCACCCTTCTCATAACCATAGTAAACATAAACTATTCTGCTTGTGATAGATAAATATTTTAAATCGTTTATTACATTTAAGTGAAAACAGGAAAACTGCACAGTGCTAATTTTTTACAGACGTTTATTCAAATTTTGCTCAACGACAATTGTAACACTTAGTTAGAATCTCATCCCTGATATCGGATTAAATTTGTTGTAGTAATTTTTATTAATTTGTTTCTATTTTATATTTTACAGGTACGAATACGGAAGAACAAAGTAGACTCGAAAAAGTAAGTTCAATATTCTTTCTAATATTTTCATTTTAAAATCCTAAAACCATCCTCTACAAATTATAAGTGCCTTTCAGAACTCCGTCAAGCCAAATTTGAGGATGCGTGTTATACACCAGTGCTAAATTCAAAGCGCTATTCATACTTTTCTTTCAAAATATTTTGATACAAAATTCAGGTGCGTGCTATACACCGGTGCGTCTTATAAACCGTTAAATACGGTATTTATTTGTGTTATGCCTCAATTTCTAGCTACTTATTTATATACTATTTTGGAAAGATCTTCACTATGGCACAAGCAAAAACGGTTCCGATTCCTTTACATAAATTTTGTTTTCAATAAGTTTAGTATTCTAGTATTGTAGCAAAATCAAAAAAAAATCTCCGTCCGAGATGTGGATGTTTATTAATTTTTACTAAATCAGAGCTGGCTCTCACGTTGATGCACAACGCCAACTGTTGGCCTAAGCTTAATGCCAATTGTGGCACTAAATAGAGATGCCGTATTTGGCGTAAAATGTGATCTGCGGGTGTAAATTTTTTTGGTTTTCACCAGAGTTGGCACGAGTATCATTCAAATATTACATCGAATTCTAAAATGTGTTTTAAATAGTGCGATTTTTTCACTTCCAGCAGTTCCTGAATTAGAAAATGCGTAAAGATTTGCTCAATTTCAAAGATTTGCTAAATTGTCTGCACAAAAGCAGTTCTCCGACAGTGTTCCGCCCAATACTCACTTCAAACTTTTCTGCTTTTTCCTCCGGTGCATAGTGGTTCAAAATGCGAAAAACGTGATCGTTGCCTATAACTTTTTTAGGTCACATTTTAGCATTTCGGTGTCTTCGGAGAAGTTTGTCAGTAAAATCAGCTCTATAATAAAAAACTATTATTTTTCTGATTAATCGCCCTACAAGTGAGATAAAATGTCTAACTTCTCTGTTATAAGTTTTAGCTCTTTGATGTCTTCGACAAACTTGTTAAAAATCAAATTTTCTACAACTTTGTCTCAGATGCCAAGTTTCTAAAATAATTATTATCCGAGATATCGGCCAAATAAGAAACTTAACCTCTAAAAATCAGTTTTTTAATAATAACTTTTTTCAGTAAATTTTAAGTTTAATAAAATGTTCCACAAAGTTGTTTGTCTTACTAAAATACACCACTTTGTTGAACATTTCATGTTTGTAAAATGTGATACTGCAGAGCTATGTTAAAAAGATTACCGAAAATAGGGCTTTTTCACGCCTTATTTTACAAACACCGGGCAACATCGGGCAGCCCGCTTTAGATGCAAAATAAAGTCGAAGATTTCGTCTACAAGATGCAGGTAAAATCGTCAGTATCCACTTGTATCCAAGCGAGATACATCAATTTTACTTTTCCAAGTTTGCATTGAAATCAACGATTTCTATGAAAGCACATACAACGCATTCTACTACGTGTGTTTTCTTCTAGTTTTTCCCCGCGCGATGTCAGAAGCAAAGGTCTGGAAGCGCATTTGTATTATTAGCATCTCCAGCTTGTAGAAGATATCTATTTCAATTGAACACACAATAACCTGTACTAATAATACAAATGCGCTTCCAAACCTTTGCTTCTGACATCGCGCGGGGAAAAACTAGAAGAAAACACACGTAGTAGAATGCGCTGTATGTGCTTTCATAGAAATCGTTGATTTCAATGCAAACTTGGAAAAGTAAAATTGATGTATCTCGCTTGGATACAAGTGGATACTGACGATTTTACCTGCATCTTGTAGACGAAATCTTCGACTTTATTTTGCATCTAAAGCGGGCTGCCCGATGTTGCCCGGTGTTTGTAAAATAAGGCGTGAAAAAGCCCTATTTTCGGTAATCTTTTTAACATAGCTCTGCAGTATCACATTTTACAAACATGAAATGTTCAACAAAGTGGTGTATTTTAGTAAGACAAACAACTTTGTGGAACATTTTATTAAACTTAAAATTTACTGAAAAAAGTTATTATTAAAAAACTGATTTTTAGAGGTTAAGTTTCTTATTTGGCCGATATCTCGGATAATAATTATTTTAGAAACTTGGCATCTGAGACAAAGTTGTAGAAAATTTGATTTTTAACAAGTTTGTCGAAGACATCAAAGAGCTAAAACTTATAACAGAGAAGTTAGAAATTTTATCTCACTTGTAGGGCGATTAATCAGAAAAATAATAGTTTTTTATTATAGAGCTGATTTTACTAACAAACTTCTCCGAAGACACCGATATGCTAAAATGTGACCTAAAAAAGTTATAAGCAACGATCACGTTTTTCGCATTTTGGACCACTGTGCGGTGGTGGCACATTTGTCAAATCAGTCCCCCGTAAAATTGGAACTACCAAGGTGTATGTAAGCTCTGTTGTAGTAGGTAAGTTCGATAACCGCCGGTCATTTTTCCTGTTCCACCGAAAAAATGTTTCGCCGAAAACTCGCCACCGATTCATTTCGATTCTGGTGGACAATCCTCCAGTGTAGAGTAGTGTGGAAATAAAAAATAGACTGGAATAAAACCAATTCACGCAAAAGACACTGAGGTAGGAAAAAAAGAGCAGAAAAGATAAAAAATTGAAGCCCCAGATATGTGCCAGCAGCAGCAACGCGCAACCTGGACGATTCCCGGAGACCTCAACGATTTTGTCATGAGGAACGACGACGACGACGACCGATCGCATTTATCGTTTGGCCGTTCCGCACCGCATATGTGTATGAATTTCCGAGTTCGAGACCCACTCATGAGAAAGAACCAACTGCGGAAAAAAACCACCGGGCAAATTGAAAACAGAATCGTTGACTTACCTTCGGGGCCTCTTGCGCTGGATCCGATTTCGTTCCTCGATTTCTTGTTCCCCTATATTAGTTGTTTTTTTTCCGGGTATTCACTGTTTTGTTTGCCGTTTTTCCTCTTCCCTTGTTTCTCTTCGCTACCGAACTTCGAAGATCAAGGAAGGTGGAGGAATTTTTCAGATGGATAAGCCCTGGAAGTTGGAAAATTGCACAATTAGTGTTTTTGTGTTTTTTCCTCTCTCGGACGACCTGTTCTTCTTGGCTTAGCATAGCAGATAACCTGAATTGGAAGTGGCTACTTGAGAGAGTCCGAAATAATCCGAAACAGCAACAGGGACAACTTGACTCGTCTTTTCGTTAATGCTTTTTTTTGTTTTCTTCAAGTAGCAAACCGAACGGGCCACCGAAATGATTAAGAAGACGATTGCATTGGCGATAATTTTGGGTCACTTCACTGACATTTCTGACCATTGGCTGTGTTTTCACTTCCATTTCGAAACCGAAAAATTCCTGAACCCGGACGATTTTTTTTCCGAACGAAAAATGCATTAAGCATTCCTTTATCGGCTGCTAGATAACGCTTGAAATATATGAATTAAGAAGAGGAATTGTTCAACTGTGGATTGAATGCGGAGAATCACCTTAATTATGGGAACGCTCAATCATCGAAACGCGCTCTGTGGAAATAGCTTGAGAAAAACTCTTAAGGGTCTGATAGTCTTTGAAGTTCATTTAACCGCATTGTATATCTAACAGCTACTCCAAAATTGAACGAACCGGTGTGTGCTATCAATTTTCGGAACCATTTACCCGACCATTGAGCAGATGAAGGAAATGCCTTCTGCGCATACTTATGGTCAATTGAGCTGAACGATAAGCTTCCATTTTTCGTTGGTAAAAATTATGAAATCAACAATTGAAGAAACAATTTTAGAATAAATAAAGTTTTCGTTTGCTTGACTTAATGAACCTGAAGACTGATTACGCCATCCAGCCGACATAAAACTTCCAGCAGAGTCGACTTAAACCAATATTTTTGGATTTAAATTTCAAAATTTTTGTTAGTGATCTCAGATTTTGAAATCACTTTTGTCTTTTTTTCCTCTAGCTTATACGAATTGCTAGCATATTTTTGTAGACCAGTGTTATCAAACCTTTAGAAAGTGATCAAAATTTAATATCTAATTCAAAAATTACATTTAAATTCTCTAAAACTGAGCATTAACTGTAAACACTCAAATTAAAATTCAAAGTTTCTGAGTAAGAAACACTTTATCTGGCTGTAGATACTTTTCTTCCACCCTGATCTGATACCAACAAGCCAAAAAATGGGGTTTTGCCTACTTAATAGCTGATGCTAAAGTGTTTGAATGATCTCCCAGTGTAAACCGAATGAACTGAAATTTTACAGGGTACTTACAACAAATTTTGTTCCAAGGTTTTGATTAGGAGACGCATTGTTTTTTTAACTAACCTTAGGAAGAATCAAGTATATTTATATATTTATTTTATTTTCAACCTGTAGTACAAGGTAATTAAAGACCTTTTAAATTCACTACACTTAGTTTTTCAAAAGTAAATAACAGAATGTTTCTTATACCTACTATAATTTAGGTTTTTTTATAATTAACTTCAGATCCGGGAAAAACTTTCGGATTTCATTCGAATTCACATTCAAATTTATTTATTTAAAATTGTAACTTCCGAAAAACACAGTCCTTGGAGATGCCAATTTTTTCATGAACCGTTACAAATATGGAAACCTGTGGTACAGCTCAGTTGGCATGTCAGTTGCCTCCTGAGCTGATGTCCGTGAGTTCGAGCCCAAGAGTAAACATCGAACAAAGTTGAACTGGATAAGTTTTTTAATGACACAAAGATGTCAAAAATAATCGAAACAAAAAATAAAACAACTTAATAAGGGATTAAGGAGGCTTGTTTTGAAAGAAAAACTTTTTGTATTTACTAAGAATCAAGTTTATTCTTTTCAACACACAAGCATAATTATAGGTGAAAATAAGGATAATTTTCTACTCTTGTAAACTGGAATAAAATTTAAAATTTTAGTATGAACCTTTTTTTTAGAAACTGCAATATCAATAATGTTATTTATAAAATGTCCAGCTGAATTTTAACTGATGATTTAGGAACTTGTATTTAGTTCCTTTATCATTAACAATTATCAATAAGAATTTTATGTTTCATAAACTAACCCCTGTGAAAAAATTCTTTGAAATGCATCCAGTCTTTATTCTATCGTTGTGATTTTCACCAGGTTTGTGTTTCTAAACTGACTCTGATTGCATTCAAAAATACGAATTTAAAATTTTAATTCCGAGTCTGAATTTTTCATTTTAAGTCTCAATTCAAAATCTGCATCTAAGTTTCAGATAAGAATTCATATGAATTTAAAATCAAAAGCGATATTTGTTCAGAACCCACAACCAGAAATCTCTCACTTGATTTTGAATATGTGGGTTTCAATGCCTTTTTTCCTTTTTTTATTAGTTAACGTTAAGGTCATTCTTCCTCGGCCATTTTTTTTTTCAATTATTTACTCGTTAGGATTCGGTGTAATTACTTTTATATGAATACGGCTGAACCCACCGTAATACGTAGAAAAAGATTGTTCTCGCGAGTAATTACATTTTTCTAAAAGAACAGCTTTTTAAATGCAAATATTGATATGTGCAATCTGTGTTAACTTGAGATTAATAAAGTATAGAAGTCATCTTCGTTGTTTCCGCTAAACATAGTCCAACTTCATTTAACCGGAAAGTGGTTTGAAAGTTTAAGGTGCTATCCCTGTAGTTCCTTCCCAAGGTTATCCGGAAATTAAAGTGGAAAGAGAACGATTAATTTATACTGTACGGCTTAGACAAAATTAGCTCAAGTGAACTTCGGATTATAGATGTCCGCCTAATCGCACGAGAAAACGTTAAAATAACGGCGAATCTTGGCCTGCCCTAACATTTGAACAAAATTTTCGAACGATTAAACTGTTTCAGATTTTTCAATTCTGGACTCATTAATTTGTGTTGTTGAATCCAGAATATGAGTTGAGGATACAAAAATTCAAGTCCAAATTTCAAAAATGGTTTGAATTTTAAACATTTTCTTTTAATACTGCGGTACTGGGTACTTGCCTACTAGAAATTTTTCAGCAAGTATCCGAGCCGAGAAAAGTCGGACTATTTTATGTTCAAACATAGTATAGACCAGGTATATTGTTTCGAATTTTTTCCAGAATCTGGCCAATATCCAGGCAAATTTTGGATTAATCCATTAAAATCAAAAAGAAAAACACTTGAAAATAGATTTTTTTTATCGAATCAAATCAGCTGATAAAATCATATTGAAGGCTTCCAAAATTCCATTCTTGTTTATATTCACAGAATATGTTTAAACAAATTGTTTGGACACAAGATACATCATTCTAAGGACTCAATTTAAATTTTTGTTTAATGTTGCCAGTGCACAAATCTGCGCAATCTGGGAGCTTAGTCTAACTTTTTGGAGTCTGCTAGACTTTTTGGAGTCTAACTTTTGGAATCATTTGGGACTAAATTACTATCAACATGTAAGTAACTTTTGGAAAAAATATTGTAACATTTGAGTCCTAAGATGAGATTTCGAGGTTTGGGACTAAATTCTGAATCGAGTTAGTTACTCTTGACTGACTTTAGTTGTTCATGATTTGATTGAGAATATAAAATTTTAAGTTTAGCGAAAATATTTCGTTTGGCATTTTTAGACCCTCACAAGGGGAGACCCCCCTCCGAAACTTCCTCTTTTCCTACGGCCATAGTTTTGTGGCTTCTGATATAAAGAGTGTCGAATTTCTGTGTTTCTCGGCAAAGATTTCTTCAGAGATTCAGTCCTTTGTTTTAGTAACCTTTCATGTTATCTAGTTTTCGAAAACCAGTTATAGTTTTCGACGTCATATGATTCAATGTTCGGTGCTTAGATTAAGCATTTCAAAATTACTTTCGTACGTGACCGGGCCGGGTAATTCCAGGAAAATCTTTCGGCAAATCTTTTTGAAAATCTGGCAAAATCCGAGCAATTGATTTAAACAGTGGCATTGTAAAAACCGAACAATATCCGGGAAAATCTTAGCAAATTCTATAAAACAATTCAAAAAATTGTTCAATGTTCAATTCTTGTTTATGATATTGGATTCGATATTTTTGTTTAAATTTTCAAATAATGTGAATACAACAGGGCAAAACCCGGGCAGTTTTCTAAAATATCCGGGCATTCGGGTCTAGAGTGTCTGTCCCGGGATATCCCGGTCGGGAATTCCCGGGAATTCGAAAAATTCGGGAATTCCCGATTCCCGGGAATCATAGTTTTATTCCCGGGAATTCCCGACATGTATGAAATTTGCAACGTTAAACAAAACTCATTGAAAATATGCCGATTCCTGTGGCAGTAGACATTTTACAGCCATTTGTTGCAGTTCTTTTAATTCAAATAGATAAGTTTAAAAAGATTATATGTATTTCCATACCGTTTTCGTTAAACGAAAACCCACAACACTTCGAAAAATATATGAAAAATCGCGCAGCATGTAGGCAGATTGTGTTTTCTCGAAAGAAACTGGCTTTGAAAGCCAGAAGAATCTCAAAACTTAAAAATGAAGAAGACATCTTTTTTTGATATGAAGAGCAAATATGTAAAATGTTCAGAAAAACGAAAAAAAGGTAGGATTAATAAAACATATATAATGATTTTTTTTTTATTAATCCCTATTTCCATGAATCAATTCTTCATTTGACTTGTTCAAGTTATTTTATAGTTCGTTTGACTGTTTAGAATTTATTATTATGGAAAACAGTTTGATTCATTTGATCAAAAATAAGTTAGAAAAACATTATGAAGATTACATTTTGAACAAATTATGGGTTTGTATGCACGAAAAGTTCGATAAGCTATATTTGAATCGAAGTGCATATATTTTACATGTTTTTGAATATTTCCCGGGATCCCGGGAATTCCCGGGAAACAGGCCATCAAATTTCCCGATTCCCGGGAACGAGAAAATGGCCGGGAAATGGACACGCTATTCGGGTCGTACCGGACTTATATCGAAAATTTTATTGAAAAACTGGCAAAGCCCGGAAAAATCCTGTCAATCTGGAATGCTAAAATAGATGTTTCTTTAAATTATTTTATGCAAAAAGAAAATATTTTGACAACGTGAAACGTTTTTAAGCAGAGTAACATTTTTCTGACGAAAGGAATTTTTTTTATGCTCGAAATTTGTACAGTTTTTCGATGTGGTTGTTGTGTTTTTCGGTAAAGTTAGCCTGAAGAATGATTCACCGGTCTTTTGTTTTTCATTTTTCCTTCGTTAAACTTTTGCTCAAAGTTTCCTGAGCTGGAAAATACCTATTTCTTAAGTAAACATTTGGTCAAAAAAAAGCTCTCTAAGGTCTAAAGTCTTTACCCTGATAACCAAATAAAATCTTTCATTTCATCGACTAAAGTTCAGCCTTGTCTTATCCATGATTTTCTATAATTTCACGAATCTTTAGTTCAAATGACTAGGGCATTAATAAAGTAATTTATTAAAAAATATTGTTTTCAAACATGTTTTTGGATTTCTACAAAAAATATATCTTCACTTGTAAAATAACTAAAAATTTTCCTGCAACCCGTTAATTTTAAGTTTTGTAAGACATATTCCCATTCAAGTTGACAAGCTGATTTGATATTTCCTTTCGATATATTTTATACATATTTCTAAACAAACTCTAAAGACCATTTTTTTCTACAACTCTGTATAAATTCTAGAAAAACTTAAATTTTCATAGTGACTAAAAAAAAACAATAAGAATTTCAAGATCAAGCTAATCGTACTTGCTTTTACAAAATTGTTGAATTTGTGGATCAAAACATTGAATAGATACCAATTAGGGGAGAGGCGGGCTATATGCGCATATTAAGGAAAGCACTCATTTTCTGCCATATTCCAAAAAATAGGAGTCTGAAAACAATATACACATGAGCGGACATCTGTTTTTTATACGTTAGAGCAATTTTTCTGTTAAAATCTCTTACAGTTTTTGTGAAAATAATTTTATAATAAAAGAAGTCAAAATAGCCGATTTCCGAAACTGGCGGGCTAAATGCGCATATTTATGTTTTTAGTTATATTTCATTAACACTTGCAATATTTTGAAATTATTTAGTTGAAAATGGTAGAAACGGATGTTAACCATACGTCAAGGCTGAAATTTTGGTGAAATTTTTTACATCACTAGTTCTTTTACATGAAACGTAGTTAAATATGCAAAATGGCCATATTTCATGGTAATATTTTGTTCATATCATATTTTTATCGGATCATTATGAAGTTCTTCTTTTTTCGCTGTAAGATCGTGATTTGAGCGTAGATTTAATGTTTAAATGATAAAAAGTAAAAAATTTATAAGACTAATCTATTTTTCTTGATATAGGCATTTAACCTGCCTTGATATGGGCATTCAGAACCTGTCTCTTATTCCAATATCTTATCATTTACAACTTTGCCAAAAGCTTCAATTTGTTGAATTACCGATTTCCAGATGAATTAGAAAGAAAAACCATTTATATTTTTGTTCACAGAATCTGTATGCACGTTAATTAAAGTTCAATATATTACAACAAAACTGACAAAAATCTCGTTTGAATTTTTAAATTTTTTTGACTTTATATAACCATTAAATTTCTTCATGCCATGTTTCAATAGCGTATTACCCTCAAACTGCACTGATTAGAAACGTTGAATATCCAGCCATATCGTCAATCGGCTGTATGCGCATATTACCCAACATGCGCATTTAGGAACACTTCCCCCTACGTTGAATTCGTTGCAAAATTTTATCAAAACCTGAACATTTTTGATGCGAAAAGATTTCGTGTTAGAAGACGTCGGAGTACTTCTTTGTCATGATTTCATATCGATCCAGGCGCGGTCCTATGGGGGGGGGGGGGGGGTGATCGGGGTGATCACCCCCCCCCCCCCC
The DNA here is from genome assembly GCF_029784155.1 of Uranotaenia lowii. Lineage (NCBI taxonomy): Eukaryota > Metazoa > Arthropoda > Insecta > Diptera > Culicidae > Uranotaenia > Uranotaenia lowii. The sequence goes on from NC_073692.1 coordinate 356,497,158, forward strand.
CAAGCGACAAAAAACCGTTGAAAAATACCCGTAAATGCTCGAATTTCTAAAAAAATTTGGACTTCCCCTAGTATATGTGCTTTTGAATTTTCAAAAATTTTCCACTCCGTGGGGCTGTTTAATCAATGAAAAAGTTTGTTTATCACTTAAAGGCTTAAGATTGAAGAAAAGTCGGTCTACCAAACTCAAGCAGCTGTAATTTGCAGTTCGCTGGACCGAGTTATACCAATCAACTTCTGTTGAATTTTTTAGAGTTTTGACTTTGAATTTCCTAACCATTTATCTACTTAACATTTGAGCTAGGTAATGAAATGTAGGAACATTTTTTTTACTTGTCACTAATATCCCTCATATGCCTAAATTTACATAAGCAAATTGTGATAAATTTTGTATTTGTTTCAAAATCTTCATTATGTTTTGATTTTGTTGGACTGACAAATTTGAAAAAGTCAAATAGGGGAGTGAATATTGTTATAACACTGAAATACTTGATTTTTTTTTCTGGAGTTATACACTAATTGCCTTTATCATGCAGTTCTACTTCAAGAATAAAAAGCTAAGACGAATCTGAAATTGAAAATATAAATTAGAATTTCCAATTCTGTATTTTTTCTTTTGTTTACAGTTGGTTTATTGAAAATTTAAAATCTGTACAAAGTTATGTCTAACTTATTCCAAAATCCAACGCAGTACTGTTCTCACTTGCGTTTACAAGGAATTCATAATTACAAAGATTGCAAAATAACAATTGAGTTGTTGAATCACAGTAAAGTTTCTCTTGCACGAATTAATCTCTCCCTCGATTTTACATCATTCAAATATGAATTATGAAACTTCAAACTAACCGTTATTAAGAAATTCAAAAAAAAAATTAGATCCAATTTAATTTAATTGGGTTTGAAATCTATCACATCGACCGTAAAAAAAGAACAGAAATTGAATATGAAAATTTTAAATGTAAGAATTCCGTTTTACAAACTTTTTAAAGATTTCTAAATTCAAGTTAATGCATTAATAAAACACAAGAGATTCCAGAGTAACAATAAATCAAAAGAAAAAATGGTGAGAAGTATTTGTAATATTTGCGTTCCCTATGAGTTTTTGAAGCCAATAAGGGATAAAAACTATTTATAAAAGCTGTTTTAATATGAAGGGTTTGGAGTTTTGGAATAGAATTTAAAAACATCTCCAACACATCTGATTTGTATTTTTTGTATCTGCTTTTTTTCAGTATAACTTTTAAAAATACAACGTGAAAATTCATTGAGAAAATTTATGCACTTTCTAGCAAAAGTGTACAGTATCAAAATGATTTAGAAAAAAAAGGTTCTAACTTCATGATCAATTTTTCTGAAGACTGTTAGTAATTACCGTGGCTTCTGGACAACAAAATTTCAGAATTGAAAAAAAAATTATAAATTTATTTTTTCAAATCGTTGTTTGAACATTAGGAAAATAATCTGTATCGTTTTTTTTTCGAGAAATTGGCATTCTTCCCTAAAATCTGCATGGTTGAATGAATAAAGGATAATTTATAGATTCAAAATAATTATCTCTTGTTCATGTAGGTCAGTTGCTTCATCAGTTTTCATTGATCGATTAAACTCTAAAATAATTAGTTTTCTGACAAAAAATTTGATAAAAAATATCGAGTAAATGACGCAAAAATTTTTCAAATTCAGTTTGCCTATGTTCTATATTTTCCCTTGTGGATTGAAACTTTCCCGTTATCAGTCGATTATTTTTTCGGCAACAAGTCAATCCATCAAGCTAACACTCGAAAGAGCTTTTTGTGACTTTTGACTTATACTGCTGGATTTCAAGATCTACACCAATTAAATCGCCCAAACTGCATTCAGCTCATTCACATAATAATTTTGAAATTTTAAGTTGAAATCAAGTTTAGGGTTTGATACTCTACATCTGAAAGTTTGGCTATTTTAATCGCAATTGTTAAATACTCTTCACTGAATTAACCCTTCATGGCTTCATTCCATGTTTTTCATTATGAATCAATATCATTCCAAGAGTTTGGAATTATAAATAGGTACCTACATGAAAAAAAAAAAACGATTTTTCACCTTCTTTATAATTTATTTGTTGCTATTTCATTTGTTTCAGTACAATGAAAATTGAAAATTTTGTATTATATCCTGAAATTCAAGAGCAATCGTTTAAAATTACGTTCAAAAAGATTTATATTTCAGTATCTCATTTTGATCATCTTATTATCAACTAAATTTATACATAGTTGGAGTGTTGATTTTTTATATTGAGAATTTGAATAATCAAAACCAGAATTTTAAATGAGGATTGTGTATCCAAATTGGAAAAAATATTACGAAATTTCCAAATCACTATTCAGTAAATTACTTCAATGAAAAATTTAATCACCGTTAACCAGTTTGAAATTCATAGCAAAAGTTAACTCAAACTTATCTCAAAACTATACTTCTTGTTTGGTCTAGCACGAATATTCAGAAGCTCAATAACGTGTGTATAATTTTCATTTGTAAAATGAAATTTATAACAAGAAATTCTTTAATGATCCTCGAATGTGAGAATTTTAAACTACCAGATAACAAATTATGACAATTTTCTTCTTGTTAAAATTTTTTTTGTGGATTGAATATAATAGATTTGCTGGTTGTTCTATAATAATTGAAAAAGTTTGTTAAAAGATTTCATAATTCTTCTCTTGTTTTATATTTTTCGAAATACATTTGATTTTGTTCAGTGAAATTGAAGTGGGGGAGGAGGTGAAGCAGTGTGCAGCTTATATTTTTTATTAATTAATTAATTTATTGTTTTATTTATTTTTTTATTCATTTTTATTTATTTAATTTCGTCAACCTCATTGTACTCATTTGAAAGAGGCAATCTTCATTAACCCCCCCCCCCCCCCCACTCTCCCCCTCTTTTCGCTTTTTCAAATCGATCGTTTTTTCACCAGATATCACGTTCCTTCATATTGACTGATTTTTGAAAATTTGGAAAATCACACCCCCCCCCCCCCCCCCCCCCCCCCCGATCCATATCCATCCATCCATCAATCCATAATAATTGTTGTGATTAATTTCGGAAATTCAAAAATTAAAAACCAACTGTAGACAAATCGGCATTACTCATTTGATTTTCCAATCCAATTTCAATTTGTGATTTAAAATTCTAAATGAAACTTTTTTTTTCTAATTCAACCAAAGTTTTACACTACTGATTCTGATGCACTTTATTTCAAAATTATCCTCTACCTGATTAAATAACCGAAAATAAGCATATTATTTTCTAGTTGATCAATCTCAAATTATTTTTGATCATAAAAGCACACTCATAGTTGAACAAAGAATTTCATTGAGTGATACTCTTGTTGGGAATATGGTTTTAATCTTATCTTCTTCCAGAATTATGTTTCTGTGTTAATGAGCATTTTACCGGGCCAAACCGCAACTTTTCTAAATATTAAAATTAAATATTTGAACATGCCCGTATAAAACTGTATAATCTGGCAATACATCAACTGAATGCATTTCCAATTCCTTTAAATATTGAAAAAAATAATTTTTTTCTCTAGGACGGCATATCGATAAAAATTATTCATAGAGTTAAATTTTAACCCTTAATCACCCCCTAGCTAGACTCATACTTACGACAGTACTAAAAAAAATATTAACGCTGGCTGAGTAATACTGTAAAAGAAATAACTAAATCCTCAACGAAAAATGTTTAAACATACAGTATGACCCATGGAAAAATGCGAACATTTGTCATCAAGGATCAAAAACACTTATCTTGATGGGGAGGATCCAAATGCCTTTGCTTGAACATAAGGCTATGATCATTTAGTATCCGGGCACTTTAGTTCGGTGATAGCTACTTTAATAGAGCTCGGATATGCAAAACTTTAGTATCGTTGTGTTTGTTATGAAAAGGACTATTTTGCCTATATTTGATAGATTTTTAAGTTTACGTGTGTTTAAGATATTTACGATGCAAAAAGACATGGTAAAAATAATTTTGCACAAATTTGCTCCTTTTACGCATTTTGCACCTCGAAAATTCTTCATTGTTAACTTGAAAGCTCATGAACTGTTGATTTTTTTCTGATTTATTTTCGGACCAAATGGTTAAGGAGTATAGGGAACCATAAGAAGTTCAAACCAACCATCGGAGTGCAACCCTTGATCTTAAATATGGTAAAAAGTCTATGGTTATTGGGGATAACAGAATGCAGACTCCTTAAATAATGCAAAACATCCACTTCCGGCAGGCAAAAAGTGTTGCCTGACTAGTAGACACCAAGTAAATAACTAATAATGATCAGTTCGCAATCTGTGCATTCAGTTTTTACGCAATATGACAGATGTTTTCTGATGGACAAAAAAAATTATGTTAGATCCGGATTCAAGAGATTAAATTATTCGAGATGCCTACTCATGAAAAGGTTCCAACCAGATTTCAGTTGCTTTTTCTAGGTGAGTCTGTGTAAAATATCATGATTTTGCAAAGGTTTTCCTTCTGTGGTAAAAAAAATAAATCAATACATGACTGAAAAAAAGTGTGCAAAGATAAAAAAGAGATTTTTTGAAAAAGTTAGAGTATTTCTTGAAATTATTGATAAATATTTTTTTTTATATTTTTACATTAAATGTCATATTAACACCTTCATTTCCTCCATAGAAAGTTTTTCGATCAAATGAATAGTTTTTAAAATACACTAGTTTGTAACTGCCCGGATACTAAATGATCATAGCCTTACGCCTAGATAAAAAAAGTCGAGGGAGTTCCAATCCGGACTTATCGGAGGCCAAAGATGCTTCGTTCAAAACTTCGTATTTTCTTCCAGCCAGGTTTGGTTCCGTTTTGAGGTATAACATGAGCTCCATCTTGTTGGAAAACAAAATTCTGGGGTTCATCGTGTCCAAGTCATCTTTGACCAATCAATGCATGGAAGAATTTAAGACATTCGCGATGGATTCCGCTTCACTTAAGTCTTGCTCGATTTTACCACTTTTACAATGCGTACAGATCGTGGCCTTCCACTACTCTGCTTCCGTGTACTTGGTCCATCAAGAAGAGAAGGTTTTACGCTTAAAACAATCGCAAGATGCCATCCTACAGCCGCCGCAATTTGCTTGTGAAATTTTTGGTCGAGAAGCTAACTGGTCACAACCTCCTTTTTGTATATCTTGCCCATTGTTCAGGATTCGTCCCTGACGGATTCAGCGATAGCATCAGATATTTCTTTTAGGAATTAAACTCACTCATTCAAACAAACGATACAAATAGTGGACTGTATTAGCTAACAATTATTTTACAAACTAGGAGGAGTTCTGATACACAATACTTTTGACCCTTATGGCCTCTGACTTGCCCATTCTGGGCACTTACACTGGCCAATATCGGCCTCTAATAAGGTGAACCTTCGCTTCTGGTGGTTGGTCGGGAAAAGAGATCGATCCAAGGACCAACTTTGGCTCGACCCTGTGTTAATCGTCTTCGAAACCGATGATGCCCGATGTATTTTGGCGCGCATAGCTGCCGTTAAAGCTAGCAACATGGCGATGTACTACTGAGCCCTTTTCGTTCAATAGAATGGTTCAATTCCACCTGCTTGTTCCAGAACACCCATGTAGGCTCTTAAAATTTTTTTAAAGGTAATACTGGCCTTTTAAAGTGTTGAAACGGCAACAATTCTAAGTATTTTAGCCGAAACTGCACATCTTTTTCTTTGATCAGCATAACGATGTTAAAAGCTTATAGTAGTGATTTGAAGTTTAAGAAAAACTGAATTTTCTGGAATAAATAAATTAAAATTTGGATCTAAGTAAGCCTTGGTTGAGTGCGGTCGTGTTTTTCTGCTCGTGCATTTTTTGCGTTGAAATTTTCGAGGGAAATACCAGAAATTTCTTATCGTAGTAAAATCCGGTTTGTTCGGAGTTTAGGTGATCTCTAAACCCAGCTGCGGAGAGCGAAAATAAGTGACCGATAGTGTTCACAAGTGCGAATGGCATCTTTTGCACCATTTGTATCCAAATTCTGTTGTTGTTTTTCTCCAGCGAAGCATTCTTGTAGACTCCACTTTGTGCTGCCTTATAATGTTAAAAGTGATAGTGAATAATGGATATTTTTGTGAAATTGACCACTACGAATAATTTTTTCGATTAAAATATTTTCAATCCCGCAAACATCTCAAAAATTGTCTTAAGTATCAACCACGTATAAACGGAAGAGCATATTGGGAAGAGCGGAATAGCTGAGATTCGATTCCCCGGCAGTGAAATGGTTCTCAAAAGTGTGTATTCTTTTCTGATTTAAGAATCAATTCTCTATTCCAATTAATTATATCCAATTGATTGATTCTTGTGTTATGAGTAATGAGCAGAAAAAAAAATGAAAGAATGGAAAAGAAGCGCAAAATGAAAGGGTAAAATTTCGTCGATCATTGAGACGTTGCTTGCTATGATGTGTTTCTGAATGCAATCGGTAGAAAAACGCAAACACCAAAATAAGTATGAAAATGATTGCAAAGCTACAGATCCACGTTCAAGGAGTTGGTCGAAATTTATCATGATTCATCTGGAGTTCAGATTGCCTGAACCATCATTTGCGGTAGGTTAAAGGCTCAAATTTTGATATTGGCCTATAGGTAAGTTGTGCTATCCCCATATCATTGAAATCTATTAAAAGTTCAAAACTATTTTCATCCTTTTTTTTAAATTTAACCCACAAGTAAATTTCCAGGATTTTTTTTCTATTTTTTGTACATTTTCCATGCAGAATAAATGTGAGGAGGGAATAAATTTTTTGAAAAAAAACTTTCGAGCTCTAAATAAACAGACCTCGAAAGGTATCATGATGATTGTACACTGAAATCCTCAACAGTTTAACAATGAGAATAAAAATTTAAACATACAAATCCTTTTATTTATTATATTGAATTCTTCAAAACGCTCATAATCTAAGGTTTAGGGTTTCTGTGTACAAAATGATTCATTTCCAGCCCTTCTAGAAAGGTCCTAGTGATTTGCGGAGTTTTTTCACATTACGAATGGTTACTTCATCAAGGAGCATTTTTCTTACACAGCAAGAAAAATTCGTGTACATTTAGATCGAAAACGATGCACGAAAACGGAACATCGATTTCGATGTAAAATTCTATCACGGTTTATTTTTTTCCAGGATGTAATTTTTGAGGCGTGTAAATATAGATTGAAACCAATGCACGAGATCGGATCACAAAAGTCGTCGTGTAAAAATACACAGGGATGTAAATTTTTAAATTTATTATCGCAAATATTGATGTTTTTGCTAAATATTCAGGTTTTTGCTTTTGTCTTTAAATGAATACGCCCACATGTATTATTTTAAATTCACATTTATTTACAAAACTGAAAATTAAAATACCATAACGGAAAGCGTCAAGCTGGAATTGTTGTTGCATCCGATGATTCCCAGCACGCGGATGTTTTTACAGTTCAGCGTCATCAGTATCCTCGAATGGTTCCGGAACATCATGATCTTTCGGTTAGCACTTGGACACTTTAATTGATCTGACAAAAGTTTGTCCGGATAATAACTGTCCGGATAAATATCAGCCTTTGCGAAAATATCGGACCTTGCTGTAATGCAGAAAAAACTAGTCAGTTTCAACCGCATTCTTCATTTCACGTATACTAACGACTTTAAAAGACTCGAGAAGTGCTGCTGTAGGTAGCTACGCCTTTGATCCACTCGTTTCCGAATAATTTTTCGACTTGTTTACTTTGTGCGCAAACTAACGAAATATAAAAATGCAGAAGTTAAATATTTGCATTCAATTTTAAATCAAACAGATCTAACTTTACACGGTTTGTGACATAAATTTCATTGACCGGTTGATTTTTGCACGACGCAATGTAAAATTACATCAAAACAGTTTATTTCTATCCTATTTTTGAAGAAAGTCTAATATTACATCAAAAGGAGTTTAAAATTACATCTTTTTGCAATTACACTCAAGAAAAAATAGATCACTCGTTTTTTAGATTCCGTATACTTTTAGAAATTTTTTGCTGTGTAGCATGCTTCCAACGATATTGCTCATTTGAAACGTATGGTACTGGTGGTCCACGTTTCTTCTGTTCCTGTGTTCCGGATGTCTCTGCGCTCTCAGCTCCATGGTTGGGCCCACTTTGTGTTTTTGATCATTTTAATGTTTTTATGTTAAAATAATTAAATACATGAACAATGACGAGAAGAATAATATGACACTTTTATTATTCTTTGGGATTCAGACATAAGTTCTGGCTATGGAAGTACGATTAGTGATTAGTGATAAATAAATTAGAATTTGGTTCAATTCATTTGGGAAAAGTTCAACATATACGTTCTTAGTGAGAGATTGTAAAACATCAGGGAAAAAAGCCACAATGTGGTTAATTTTCAGAAAAAAATTTAATGATGAAACTTCATTCGTAATAAATATTAAACAAGAAGCGTTACTTTCCGTTGTGTTCCGGTGATACTTAAATTAACTATTAGTATAAATGGAATAACAATATTAGAAATATTATGTTGAGCTTGTTTCTTGTGATTCACTTTGCTAATGATTCTTAATTTTTTCTACTATTCTTTTTCGTTAAATTATGTCAGTGTTTCTGTCAATGAATTCAGGTGATGAACTTAAACCAAGGGAAAGCCATTCTAGCTTATCGTTCCTAAGCCAATTCAAGCTGCACACATATTCTTCGAATAAGCTTCCATTATGCATCGCATCGGTTAGAATCCATTCTTCAAAATTGCTCCCAACAACAACAGCGTCCGGAACGATTGGTAGCAGCAGCAGCTGTAGGTCACTAATCCGTCCTTGATTAGAACTTAAAATCATTGATCACATCATCAAGCCCTCTTCTCTAGCATTCATACATCTCTCTGTGTCTAAACCTATAGTCTCAAATACGGAACAAACGGACCGCAGCAAGGCAGACAACAAAACGCTATGAAGAACTTTAGTCTCCGGATAATCCGGTCCAATAAATAGTATTTATACATACGATGGAGGAGATGCTACAACACACAAAACACAAGTCCAGTTGCAGGCCCTCTGATGGTCATTGGTGGTCGGTCAGTTTGGCCCAACAGCACAGCACCTTTTGGTCTTGGTCTCTTGGTCTCTTGACTTGGTCATCTCGTTCGACGTCCGTCGGCCGGGCAGGAATTTCTTTGTGTCCGATCTGTGTGTGTGCGTTTTCTGCGTACGTACACCGAGAGCTGCTGAATGCTTTATGCTCTTTCTTGTTTCCTACTCCTACCTAGTCCTCCTTGTCATGGATCTTCAAACGCAGCAAATCCCATAAGGCCACGAACGACGACGACGGCATGCAGAGGCGGAGGCCGGAATCAGAAACCCCGAAAGAGTCCGCACCGTACACACAACATGAAACTACACAAACATTCCTTGTTTTCTGGCTTCCCTCCCATGGAGCTAGAATAATGTCGAACTTGCCAACGAACCAAACCAAGCCAGCAATTCGACCGGGGCCATCCATGCCAGCCAGGCCAACCCGAGTCATGCCATGGTGATGAAGCAGCAGCCAAAGGCATCCTCCTGCCTTCCTCGTTCTCTCGCGCTGTCCCACTATCTCTCTCTCCCGTGGATGCTCCGTGTTGTCCGGATTCGGTTGGATCGGATTGCGACGAAACGGAATTCGGTTTATGTTGGGTCGATGTTGGATTTTTGGCTGCGAGCGTTTCGATCTTTCTGGCTTTCTTTCTTTCTTCCTTTCTTTTGCTGTTGCTGCTGCTGCTGCTTCTGCTGTTGTCTCTCGACCTTCTTCTTTTTCTTCTTCTTCAGTTCAGCGACTGATGATGGGTTCCCCGTAGTACGGAACTCTTACTGCAAGCAAGAGCTACTCTAATGGCATAGATTTAGGTTTCACCCGGCAGCAGCAGCAGCAACCGAATCAAGGGAGCAATGTGGGGGAGGGGCGCGAATAGATGGGGAGACTTGAAATCGAGCAGCTACGCTGCTATGCTATGAACTCGGCCAAGCTGCTGCTGAACTTAAACGAACTGAACCCTCGAATTGAACCTTCAAATCGGATAGTTTGAGAAACCATACCAACTCCATTCCAATGGCAAATGGTATGGTTCTCGGATTCGATGTGTGCACTTGATTATGCTGCTTGGCCCCGCGGATCGGGAAAGCGTTAATTAGCTAACTGAGCATTTGAGCATTTGAGCAGATTCGGTTACCAATTTTGTTTTTCCTACACTTAAGATAACAGTATTGCCACCGTTCGCGAGCTACTCGAAGTCAGGTCAAACGGTATGAGGTTGATTGAATAAAAGAAAAAAGAGTATTCTAAATCGCGATGTAGAAATGGGTTTCATCGGGTCATCAAACTGTATTTTGACGTTTCGTGAATGCTGATATTTAAGGCTTAGCTCATTTAGAAACGGGACACTTTCATTTGGTTAATGACAAGTCCGGATTAGGTGAAAGGGTAATGGGGGGCAAATTTTCCGGGCCACCAGGCTCAGGGGGCCCTCCGAAAGAAAAAAAAATTAAATATTCCTCTAATCATCGCTTAAAGTTCTATAAATCTAGGAAATAAATTTTGCCCGCATAAAGTTTGCTTCAGAAAGAATTCCAACAAGAACAAGTGCCTGTATTTCAGTTATTTATTATTGGATTCCAGATCTTTTCTCATAAAAGTGTAGCCTCTTCTTCATACTTTTAAGAAACAATACGGATAAAATTATTCGTCATGGTTTCGAAGAAATTGTCAAATTTTTCCTGTTACATGGCTCATTAGGCTGCGCACACCTTCTTAGTCCATCGTTTTAGCAATCATATTTCACCAGATCTAAATCTTATTGATGTCTTTGACAACCTTTCCCTTTGCCTTGAGGCTCCTCTCATAATTGCCCAATTTTTCTCAATAGGGCGGAACTGGGGGCAGTTGGGTGGGTTAAGGTTTTTCGGAACAAACAGGACCCCTTTCTCTGTATACCACTCTTGAACGACTTTGCTGTAATGACAGCTTGCCAAAACTGGTCAA